>NW_026973673.1:1662500-1690000 GCF_035594125.1 Scylla paramamosain | reverse complement strand
GGGAGGGGGGGGGAGCAGCTACCGTGTCAAGGAAGATAAAATTGCCATGTACAGTAACTAGTGTTTGTGGGGGAGGGTATTACTGCTTATTGGTATGGTAATGTGTTGTGTGTGAGCTCGTGTTCCTAACGCAGGAGGGGGCACAGTATGGTGGTATATACAGGCATTGTAGGGCGGCCTTCCCTGTCGTTGGGTTGTTCTGATGTAATTTTGCAAGTTTTGTTTCTGAAAATGAGGGTTTTATTTATTTAGTTTTTTTTTTTTTTTTTCTGCAGTGGTCGTATATTTAGTATCAAGAACTAGCTCACTTTACTGAAGTTTGTCATCGGGTAAATTACTAGATTAGCAGCGCGGCTCTCATTTCCTATTTTTTTTTTTTTTTCGGCTTGTAACCCCTACAATGTTGAGGACCTGGTGGGAAAGCGGGGTTTTTGAGTAGGGAGCCAAAATAAGCCTAAATACCGCCTCAACACCAAAAACAAGTAGGGAGCTGCCTGCTGCTCGTGTTATGATGACCGCCATGTTTACCTATCATGATACTTGAATATCCACTTGTGTTTATACTTTACTATGCTACACTCGTCCAAGACTACCAATTATTTTCAGCATTTAGTGTTCATACCTGTGGCAATATTCCCGATTGTGTTCCAGGAAATCATTGTGAGATGTCGGAAGTTGTAACTTTAAAACATTTAACTAATTAGCCATCAAATGAATAATAACCATCAACTGTTGCACTGCATTGTCAACATTTCCAAGAGTTCCCCAGACAGAGGCGGGCAGACAGAGGCACCGCCCCGCCAGTCGACGACCTCAGCATAATGACGTGTTTTTACTCCCTCAGTGTCCACATTTCACGAGCTTCATTTTCGAATTGTATCGGTTGATATTAAATAGCGACTTCATGTTGCACTAAATGACAAATCAGTGTTGGGATAAAAACACAAACATTTAAATAATAATAACGATTGATTCATTGCGTGTTTTAAGACGAGCGAATTACCAAGAACCATCTTACTACCTCTCACCCCATCACTAACGGGAGTTGATGCCTCTCCCTCCCTCCCTCCCTCCCTCTGCTCGGAGACTGTCACGCAGCGGCAAGTGTTCGTTGTGTTGTGAATATTGGCGTCAGTGTCGCGGGGCGGCGTCGGTGTGGCAGGAAAGCGACACGTAGGTACCGTGACGCGGCCGCTGCAGGTGAGGTCTGAAAACTGGTGGAAATGAAACCGTATCTGTTGGGGTTGTTAGGTAATAATGGCGGGGTTAAATAGAGGTGGATGATTGTTCCTTGCTGATTGTGCGTGGACAGGGAAAATGTTCATCTGGTAATGACTCATAACCTCGTGTTTTGAAGCGCTTTGCTCTCTCATCAAAACAGCATTCAAAGGCCACATACGGTACATAAGCTCAGGGATGATTTTTTTTTTTTTTTTTTTTTCCCCTACTAATGCACATTCCTCTATTGCCATTCCTGTTACTCCCACCGACCCTCCAATGCAGCGTTCCCAGCCCGGTCCGCGTCATCACATCATTGCTAGACGCACACATGAACACATCATTCGCCTCATAAGAACAAAGGACCTCCATTACTCCGTCATCTTTCCCCTCCCTCACACTGCTCCTGTTACTCCCTCCCTCCCATCCTTCCCCTCCCTCTCCCCCTGCTATCCCTCCTTCTTCCTCTCTCTCCTACCACTGTCCCTCTCCTACCACTGTCCCACCCCGACCCCACATTTCTCTCCTCACTCCTCCCTCTACTCCACCTCTACCTTCTTCCCCACCATCCTTTTCCTCTCATTTTCCCTTCTCTCATCCTGCTTATTTCCCACCATCCCGTTTTTTCCCTCTCCCTCTCCCCTTTCTCACTCTTAAACTAGGTATTAATATACTGCCACAGTGACGAAAAATGGAGAGAGAGAGAGAGAGAGAGAGAGAGAGAGAGAGAGAGAGAGAGAGAGAGAGAGAGAGAGAGAGAGAGAGAGAGAGAGAGGCTGTTCTTTTCATATTTTCATAAGCAAACTAATTAATTGTTTCATTTGCCTTCCACTATCTTGTTCTATTTAGTTAGCGTTTTGCATTTAATTTTCTTTTTCTTTTACCTCGTATTTTTTCGTGTTATTCATCTTACTCCTCCTCCTCATTTGTTTACCACTCATTCTTTTCCATGCAGTTCAGCCACAGCTCTCTCTGCTCTGCTCTACAAGACTTTTTTTTTTTTATCAATACCATACCCACCATCCTCCTCCTCCTCCTCCTCCTCCTCCTCCTCCTCCTCCTCCTCCTCCTCCTCCTCCTCCTCCTCCTCCTCCTCCTCCTCACACTGTGCATCCTCTAATGTGATGGTACAGAAAAAATTATGATTGTTTATGCCGAGAACATAAATTGTCTTGTGCAACGATCGGCCTGGACCCAGCCTTCCTTCCCCTTTCCCTTCCTCCCTTTTTCTCTCCCTACCCTCCCTCCTTTTCTCCCTCCTTCCCCCCTCTCACTATCTTCTTTCTTCTTCCCTCTTCCCCTTTCATTTATTTATTTATTTATTTTTATCGTAGTCGCTCTCCTGTTTCCTCTCCTCCTCCTCCTCCTCCTCCTCCTCCGTGTCTGTAATTCATTTATCTCCATTTTTTTTTTTTTTTCAGCGCCTGTTACTTATTTTCTTGCTTTCCTTGTTCCCCTTAGTGTGTCTCTTCACACACACATACTCTCTCTCTCTCTCTCTCTCTCTCTCTCTCTCTCTCTCTCTCTCTCTCTCTCTCTCTCTCTCTCTCTCTCTCTCTCTCTCTCTCTCTCTCTCTCTCTCTCTCTCTCTCTCTCTCATCCAACTTTATTTCCTTTTTAGTTTTCTCTCTCTCTCTCTCTCTCTCTCTCTCTCTCTCTCTCTCTCTCTCTCTCTCTCTCTCTCTCTCTCTCTCTCTCTCATCCAACTTTATTTCCTTTTTAGTTTGGTTTCTGTTAAACATACCACATCTTGTTTATTGTTCTTTAAGTAGTCTTTAAGTTCCAATAGGCTGGACACCAAGCCATCTATGTTAGTATACATAATCTTTAAACTTCTGCTTGGTGATCGTGTGTGGCATCTTTGTGTCACCATTTCCTCACTTTAATGTCCATGACTTTCCAGGTGAATCTTTTTGCTTGTTCTTGTGTTCTTTCCATTTTTTTTTTTTCTGAGCCTCTACTCTCAGTTCTTCACTTTCTTCTTCGTTCATGTCTCTTTTTATCTATATTTCCTTCATTCCTTCTTTTTTTGCCAATTTTCCTGTTCTTTGCAAGACATGTTCTGCTGGTGTTTGTGACATGAATCTTATTTTCCTTGGTTTTGTTCTGCTTCCTTTATATTTTCCAATCCTGTAAACCTTTTCAGTGTGTTCAGTTATTCCCTCTCCTTCCTCCACCACTTCTATAATTTCCTTACCCCTTTTTCACTTATTTCTCACTAGCTATTTTCATGGGTATGTCCTTCTCCTTAACCCCAAATACCACCACACACATCTTTCTCTGTACTGTGTCTCTCACAAGATTACTTTTTTCCCTTTGATACTTTAATCCTTTCTTTTTCATATCCTTATTGTGTTCCTGTTGCTGTTGCCTTATTGTCTCCTCCATCTCCACCTCTTGTTGTCGTTCTCCCTCTTCTTTCCAACTTTTAATTTCCTTTCACTAACTCCTTCATTTTTTCAACCCTAACCTTTATCTTGCAAAGCTTTCTGTAACTCTTCCTTCTCTCCCTTGAGTTTCTTAATTTCTTCACAGTACTTCTTGTTGAAGTTCACTATTTTTGTCACCTCTTCTCTTAGTTCTTTGTTTTCTTTTTTTCTTTCCATCTCTCTCTTTTCACTTTAAACACTTTAAACACTTTAAACACTTTATTATGTTTGTCTGTAATACATATATAAGCTTAAGGTACAATTGATTGAAAGACAAATAGCCCCTTATGAAGCACAAGCTTTTTGGGCACACTTAATATCTACTTAATACTGAAATGTAAAACAACACTAAACTAAAAATCTAATTGAAGAAAATGAAAAAAAAAAAAAAAATTAATAGCAATAACAAAAGATTTAGGGATAAATGGCTTTGCAAGAACAGGAAGGAAAGGAGAAAAATTATAATTATACATGAGAAATAGAGAAAATTGAAGTGGAATCTGATTATAAACAAGCAAATATTTGTTTTGAGAATAATTAAACAAACAGAAATAAATATGTATATATACTAGAGGTTATAAACTATTTTAGTTACAGAGGATATGAACTATTTGGTTACAATATCAAGAAACAAAATAATTGATATTGATAAAAATTGATTGAAGTACAAGATGTGTCAGTATTGAGACAATAAATATTCTTTTAGTTTTCTCTTAAAGATATTTACGCTTAATGAATTTTTTATGTGTGACAGGGTGCTATTCCATATTTTGGGACCTTTATACATTAGAGAGTGTTGGTAGAGAGTTAAAGTATGATGGGGAATCTGTAGAGAATGTCTGTAGCGTGTGGAGTGGTTATGAGTTAGGGTCAGGGTATTATTGTTGTTGGAATTTATCAATTTGAACATGTATGATGCAATAGAGAAGTTTGATAAGTCAGAGAGTTGAAGGATTTTCATAGATTTAAAGAGTGGAGGTGTGTGTTGGAGGAAGTCACTATTAGTCATGATTCTAATAATTTTCTTGTGGAGGATGTTTAGATTTTGTAGATGACATGGGTAGGTAGTGGACCAAATTGGATTACAGTAGGTTAAGTGTGGGTATATATGGGCATAATACATGATTTTCATAATTTCCACTGGAACAAAGTTTTTTATTTTCAGCAATAGAGCTATTGATCTAGATAATTTTAGGCAAAGGTTTGATATGTGATATTTAAAGGTAAGATTATTGTCAAATGTGACTCCAAGAAATTTTGTCTTAGAAACTTGCGTGATATCTTTATCTAATATGGTAAGTCTAGGTAAGGGTTGGTATTTGGTGGTGGTATTTGTAAATAACATGTAGGAAGTTTTAGCTGTGTTAATTGTTAGGCGATTTGCAAGACACCATTCAGAAAAGGCAGATAATTCTAAGTTGGCTCTGTAGATTAGGTCAGTGGGATTATCACCAATCATGTACAAGGTGGAGTCATCAGCAAACTGTATAGTGTTGAAAGCAGTAGAGGTATTGCTGATATCGTTGATATATATCAGGAAAAGAATAGGGCCTAAGATGCTACCTTGTGGCATGCCAAGATGTATAGGTTTGATGGTAGATTTAGAGTTATTGTAGGATGTAAAATGAGATCGGCCAGTTAAATATGATTTGAACCAATTTTCCACACAACCGCGAATACCATAGTGACGTAATTTGTCTTTTAGAATGTTTGGGTCAACTGTGTCAAAAGCTTTGCTGAAATCAATGAAAATGGATATTATAGACTTATGTTTATTCAAGGCATCGTGTAGGTCAGAGGTAAACACATTTATAGCGTCAAAAGTATTTAGTCCGGGGCGGAAACCAAATTGCCTATTATTTAAGATTTTTTGTGAATTGAGGTAGTTCAAGAAGGAAGTTCTTCATAATGATTTCAAATATTTTAGAGAACACTGGTAAAATAGAGATTGGTCGGTAGTTTGAGATATTAGTTTTACTTCCCGATTTATGGATAGGGATAATTTTTGCCAGCTTGAATCAATTAGGGAAAACTCCATCTTTTATTGAATCATTGAATAATTTTGAGAGTGGCTCTGCTAGAAGATTTTTGTTCTCTTTGATTATTTTCACAGGTATTTCATCCGTAGGGCATTTTTTATTTTTTAAGGCAGAAATAGCTTTTACTATGTCATTTCCTGTCACTATGGGAATATTCATGGAATTTAGGAAATTACCTCTGAGATAAGAAATGTGTGAGTTTTGAGCTCTAGGAAGCTGGGAGCTAAGTTGAGGTGCAATTTGTGAAAAATAGGTGATGAATGCATTTGAACTTTCATGTGGAGTGTGTAGGACTGTGTCATTATAGTGTAGTGTGTGGGAGACCGTCTTGTTATTATTATTAATGTTTTCTATTTCGGTAATTAGTTCCCAAACTTTTTTTGTGTTAAGTCTAAAATTTTCAAACCTTTGTAGGTAATATTCAGATTTTTTGCGTTTTATTAAGTTATTTAGATAATTTCTGTAATGTTTGTAGTGGTCCATTGTAATTGACCCTAGTTTGTATAGTTTGTACAGCTGATATTTATGTTTTGTTGAATTTATTAACCCCTGTGTTAACCAAGGCTTACTTAGTCTTTTGGATGTGATAGTTTTGGTTATTTTTGGGAAGCAGGAATAGTATATTTTATATAATTTATCCAGGAATATGTCGCAGTTTGTGTTTGTGTCACTGCTGGTGAGGTAGAGATTCCAGTCTGTATTTGATAGGGTCTGTGTGAATTTCAACCGATTTACTCTATTTTGTAGCCTAAAATCAACTTTGTGGTGAATATTGCACACTTTATCAGAGACTGGAATATTGATAAACACTGGAAGGTGGTCACTGATAGGAAAGTGGAAAATTCCAGAAGAGACTGGTTCATTGAAGTTTGTCCAGACGTGATCCAATAAAGATGGGGCTGCAGTTGTATTTATGTCTGAAAATCTTGTTGGTCGAGATATATGTGGGAAGTAATTGTTTGATTGCATAGTTGTAATGAAAGAGTTAGTAGGAGGGTGTGACACATGTTCAAGAAGGTTTATATTGAAGTCACCTATGAGTATATTCCTGTTGTTTGTGAAAAAGTTATTTGAAAGAAGATTATCAATATATGCATTAAATTCATTTACTTTAGCATGTTTACTATTTGGTCTGTAAATACAAGAAACAGAGTAGGAGGTAGTAGGTAGAATAATTTTCACACTACATAGTTCAGCATTTTCATCACACATGCAAAAATCCTTAATAATATCACTTTGTAGGTCAATATTTACATAAATTGCAACACCCCCACCTGGAGAGTATAAAGGCCTGTGAACATGATATGACTTATAGCCATCAATTTCGTGAAGGTGAACATTATTTGCATTGAGCCAGGTTTCACTTATACATAAGATATCAGGGAGTTTGGGAAGAGATTTGATAAAAGAGATTACTTGGTCATAATTTTTGTTTAGTGAGCGGGCATTTTTATGGAGAATATTGATATAGTCAGCGCTACTTCTTGGTATAACATTCTTGTATGAGGTAAGGTCATGATAATTACAGATATCATCTAACTCAAGAGATAAGTACATGGAATTTATTATTTCTATGCCGATGCTATCAGATTCATTGTTGTCTTCTAAGTCGTTGAAAAGTGTATTGAGGAGATTCTCACTAGTAAAGTTCATGATATAGAAAGGGGAATTAAAGAAAGGCTAGTAGAAAAGGGGGCAAGTATGGGTAGCAGAGAGGGTGGAGGGAGTGGAAGGGATTTGGAAAAGTTTAAGGGAGAGGAAAGGAAGGATATGATAAGTAGAGATAGAGAAGAATAATCAAAGAATAAGGAAATACATAATAAAAAATTAAAATAAAAATTAAATAAAAAGAAATTGGAAGGCTTACCAGGTATGTCATAAGAAGGGTGGAAGGTAGATTGCAAAATGTTTGCAGAATTTGGTGATCAAAAGGATTAAGTTGATAAAACTAGAAATGTTCAAGATATTGGCAAAGTAAAGATGATAGAATAAAGCTTCATACCCAAGATATTGGCAAAGTAATAGATAAATAGGCAAAGTAGTAGATGATAAAAGAAAGTTTCATATGATGAAATCTAGAAAAAATTAAGATGAATAATAATTAAGATGAATAATAATAGGTTGGAGACATGCATAGGATATGACATATAAAATATATACACAGGAAAGGATAATGAATACATTATATATATAAATTAAATAGACATAAAGATTTCTAGAATGTTTGGTAGGAAATATTGCATCATGTTGAGTTAAGAGCACATTTAAGACTGGGTCAGAACAGGATATTTATCTAGGAAAATGTTCAAAGACTGTTCAGTGGTTATCATGTGTTTTTGACGATGTTTTTAATTTAACAAAGATCTTTCCATCCCTTGTGTAGCACTGTTGGAAAAGCTCCTTGTTTTTTTTCCTGATACCACAAACTGTATTGAAGATATTGCGTCGTTTTGGAGTGAGACTTTCATTAACATAGAGGCTAGGTTTAACTTTTACACAGGCATCCATTATTTCTGCCTTCTTTGATCTATTTAGCAGCTTTACAATTATTGGTCTCTCTTTGTTTTGACTTTTTGAACCTAACCTGTGAGCAACATTGATGTCAGCATGACTTAAATTGATGTGCAGATTATCTTTAACTGAATTCACAACAAGGTCAGTTGAGTTTTCATGGTTTTGTTCTCTGGGCAATGCAGGACCACTAATTATTATAGTATCTCTTCTTTCATATTGCTCTACATCATCTAGTTGATTTTCAAGTTTGCTGACTGTATCCTCAAGTCATCTCTAATATATCGCTGGATATCTTTTTTACATTGTCACCACCCACTTCTCTTCCTTCCTTCAACACCTTTATCATCGCTGTTAAGCTCCATATTTTTTTCTATTTTCACATTGTCTTCTTCAATTTTCATGATTGGTTTATCTGTGTGTGCTACGCTGAGGTCCTCATCCATGAAGCCCTCAAAAATATGTGGCCTCATGCTGGTCACCATCTCTGTTGATATCACTGAGTGACTTCACATGCACTGAGGATCTTTGCAGGCTGCTGAGTGGTGGTGGTGGTTGCTGGTGTCCAGGTGTGGGAATACGTGTCAAGTCACCGACCCCTCCCAGCACTGGCCAAACTCTCTCTCTGTGTGTGTGTGTGTGTGTGTGTGTGTGTGTGTGTGTGTGTGTGTGTGTGTGTGTGTGTGTGTGTGTGTGTGTGTGTGTGTGTGTCACTTGACAACACCCTCTCTCTCTCTCTCTCTCTCTCTCTCTCTCTCTCTCTCTCTCTCTCTCTCTCTCTCTCTCTCTCTCTCTCTCTCTCTCTCTCTCTCTCTCTCTCTCTCTCTCTCTCTCTCTCTCTCTCTCTCTCTCTCTCTCTCTCTCTCTCTCTCTCTCTCTCTTAGTATTGTGTGATATTGTGGGAATAATCTTTCCATAATTAATTTGTTTCTGGTAATTGTGTTTCATAATCTAGATTGGGGGCAGAGCATATTTGTGGCACTGTTGTGTCACTAACATTAGTGGCTTTGGCTGTTGGAGCTGTTGCCCTGTAGGGTGCAGTGACAGGACCCCTACTACTAGCCTTCTCTAAAAATTACTAATTCATGTTCACCTCAGTGTCTGTTGCAATTTGGACTGCCTTTGTATTCTTCCTCTTGTTCCTCCTCCTCCCTCCTCCTCATCCTCCACACTGAAAATATGGGTGTGACTCCCCTCCCCAAGAGAGAGAGAGAGAGAGAAAACACACACACACACACACACACACACACACGAGGACATGGAAGAAAATTGAAAGTAATCACTTGCAGAAGGGGCATAAAGAAGTTTAGCTTCCTTCATAGAAGCACAGGGGCATGGAATGGACTGGAAGGGGAAGTGGTGTGTGCTACAAATTATTCATGACTTTAAGGAAAAGTTGGATAAAAAACAGTTATGGAGACGGGACAGTATGAGCTTAGCTCCTCTCCCCCATGTCACAACTAGGTAAATACAACTAGGTAAATACACACACACAGACCTTAGCTATCAATTTCACACATTCCTCCTTCTGACCACTGGGTGGGTGTGTCACCTGAATACAATCCTCAAGAGGTGTCTCTCTCTCTCTCTCTCTCTCTCTCTCTCTCTCTCTCTCTCTCTCTCTCTCTCTCTCTCTCTCTCTCTCTCTCTCTCTCTCTCTCTCTCTCTCTCCGCCTAGAGTGAAATAGTTATCCAAACAGCCTATTAAAGAGAGAGAGAGAGAGAGAGAGAGAGAGAGAGAGAGAGAGAGAGAGAGAGAGAGAGAGAGAGAGAGAGAGAGAGAGAGATGAAGGGGAGGGAAGGCCCACAGCCAAAAGGTGTGAATGGATTTACTTGATCCCCTTCCTTTGAGTGAACTGCCGCCCTTCGTATGGAAACTTTTACTTGTTAAGTTAATCCACCAGAGATTAGAAGATGTGGAAGAGTGGAAAAAGACATGCCCTGGGTCCATCATTTTTGTGAGTGACTTGTACCAGAGACGAGGGTGTGAAAAAAATAGTTATCCATCTTGTCCTACCTGGTGATGAACTCTCTTAACTACTAGTACTTATTACATCTTTCCTGACTCTGAGACCAACATGAAGCATTTCTTTTCTTTCACATCCATGTCTACGCACTATACTGGCTAGAAATTGCACAATCTGCTTCTTTAATTGTTTCCTTTCTTGAATGTGCATATAAATGTTTTCAGCTGTGCATTCCATGCTGTGTAATGTTGTAGTGAATGGTTAAATTCAGGACTAAGTTTGAGTCAAACATGTATCAAGCAGCAGGAGTATTGATGTGTGCATTTTCCCTGCAGGTGGTAACACGGAGAGCAAGTGGAAGAAAGAAACCTTGGGAGACTTCCATGACTCAGGAACAAGCACACCTCACTGGGAGCCTTGTGACTGACAGGTGGTTCAGGTGTATACTGTATTTTGTTGGCGCAATTGAGAATTCTCTGTTCAAAATTCCAAAATCTGAAAGTTTTTAATTGTCATGTCATGTAACAGATGGAAAATTCCACTAAGTGGTGGAAAGGTTTGCACTGCAAAAAAAAAAAAAAAAAGAAAAAGAAAAAGAAAGAAATGATGAATTGTAAAGCCCACAGATGAAAGCTCTGATGCTTGACTTACTGCAATGGGAGGCATCAAAAACTGGCAAGTTACCATCACACACATGCTCTGAATATGTGATGCTCAGTTTTTTAATCTGACTGTGTGCTGAGTGCATAACAGAGGTAATAGTGTCTGGCAAGGAGGCATAAATCTCTCACTCTTATTCTCGACCTAAACCTTCCAAACCTTGGTTTAACATGACCTGTTCTTGTGCTATACATGATAGAAAGGTGGCTTACACAAGGTATTTGAGCCTTGCATCACCAGAATCTCATACACTTTATATTTCTGCCCAAAGTCATGCCACATCTGTTCTTCAACTAGCCAAAAACTCCTTCATTAATAGAAAGTGTCAAAATCTTTCAAGATCTAAGTACCCTCATGACTTCTGGCAACTAGCCAGAAACATCTCCAATAACTTTGCTTCTTTTTTCTCTCCTTTTATTTCAACCAGGTGGCACCACTGCTATCACATCAGTCTCTAAAGCCGAACTCCTTGCTCAGACCTTTGCTAAAAAGTCTACCTTGGACAATTCAGGGCTTGTTCCTCTCTCTCCTCCACACTACTACTACTACTACTACTACTACTACTAGTACTACTACTACTACTACTACTACTACTACTACTACTACTACTACTACTACTACTACTACTACTACTACTACTACTACCACCACCACCACTACTATTACTACTACCACTATTACTACTACTACTACTATTACTACTACTACCTATTAAATTTCTTCGCAATGATGTTTTCCTCACTACTACTACTACTACTACTGACTACTACTACTACTACCTATTAAAATTCTTCGCAATGATGTTTTCCATGCCCTCACTGGCCTAAACCCTCGGAAGGCTTAAGGACCTGATGGGGGTCCCTCCTGTTGTTCTCAAAAACTGCACCTCTGTGCTTGCACCTTGCCTAGTCAAACTCAACTCTGTCTGTCAACATCTACCTTTCCTTCTTGCTGGAAGTTTGCCTACATTCAGCCTGTTCCTAAAAAGTGTGACTGTTCTAATCCCTCAAACTACATCTTGTTGCTTGAATTTCCTGCCTGTCTGAAGTTTTTTAATCTATCCTCAACAGAAAGATTCTTAAACATTTATCACTTCACAACCTTCTATCTGATCACCAGTATGTATGGGTTCTGTCAAGACCACTCTACTGGTGATCTGGCTTTCCTTACTGAGTTTTGGTCATCCTCTTTTTGAGATTTTGGTGAAACTTTTGCTGTTGCCTTAGACATATCAAAAGCTTTTGATTGAGTCTGACAAAGCTTTGATTTCCAAACTACCCTCCTACGGCTTCTATCCTTCTCTCTGTAACTTCATCTCAAGTTTCCTTTCTGACTGTTCTATTGCTGCTGTGGTAGACAGTCACTGTTCTTCTCTTAAATCTCTTAACAGTGGTGTTCCTCAGGATTCTTTCCTGTTACCCACTCTCTTATTATTCATCAATGATCTTCTAAACCAAACTTCTTGTCCTATCCATTCCTTTGCTGATGATGGCACCCTGCACTTTTCCACGTCTTTTCATAGATGTCAAAACCTTCAGGAAGCAAACAGCTCATGCAGGGAAACCACAGAATGCCTGACTCCTGATCTTTCTAAAATATCTGATTGGGGCAGAGCAAACTTGGTATTGTTCAGTGCCTCAAAAACTCAATTTCTTCATCTATCAACTCAACACAACCTTCCAGGCAACTATCCCCTCTTTTTCAATGACACTCAACTGTCCCCCACTTCTACATTGAACACCCTTGGTCTCTCCTTTTCTAATTAATCTAAACTAGAAACTTCACATCTCATCTCTAGCTAAAATAGCTTCTATGAAGTTAAGGATTCTGAGATGTCTCCTCCAGTTTTTCTCATCCCCCCAGCTGCTTATCCGTCCATGTATGGAATATGCTTCACATGTCTGGGGGGATTCCACTCATACTGCTCTTCTAGACAGGGTGGAATCAAAAGCTTTTTGTCTCATCAACTCCTCTCCTCTAACTGGCTGTCTTCAGCCTCTCTCTCATCACCACAATGTTGCATCTCTAGCTGTCTTCTACCACTATTTTCATGCTAACTGCTCTTCTGATCTTGCTAACTGCATGCCTCCCCTCCCACGGCCTTGCTGCACAAGACTTTCTTCTTTCTCTCACCCCTATTCTGTCCACCTCTCTAATGCAAGAGTTAACCAGCATTCTCAATCATTCATCCCTTTGGTAAGCTCTGGAACTCCCTGCCTGCTTCTGTTTTTCCACCTTCCTATGACTTGAATTCCTTCAAAAGGGAGGTTTCAAGACACTTATCCTTCAATTTCTGACTACTGCTTTGAACCCTTTTATGGGACTGGCATCTCAGTGGGCATTTTTTTTTATTGGATTTTTTTGTTGCCCTTGGCCAGTGTCCCTCCTACATAAAAAAAAAAAAACGTGGGGAACTGTGCTAAAAACTTTTTCAGATGTAGATACACAGAGTTTGCTCATCCATCCCTCTCCTGTGTTATGTCAGTCACTCTTGAATAGAAGTTCATCATGTTGATTACATATGATTGCTTTTTGTCTAAAGCTGTACTGTTTTTCTGTTATATATATATCGTGTTTTTCTACAACTTCTGTCCAGTGCTTCTCTGTCAGTTTTTCACAGACCTTCCATACTGTGCTGGTCAGTGATGCTGGTCTACAGTCTGGTGGCTCTTCTTTCTCTCCACTTTTATAAACTGGCACAATGCACGTTTTCTTGCATTCCTTGGCCACTCTTCCCGTTGATGGTGAGCACTTCATTATGTCATGTGCTGGTTCACTCCATCTGGTCCTGTTGCTTTTCTCTTTTCCAGTTCCTCCATCATTCTATAAACTACTTCTTTCATTGCTGTAATTTCCCACATTTGCTTTTCTGTCTTCTTGTCTTTTGGTTCTTTAAATTCTGATTCTTCTGTCAAAACTTGCTGGAACTTTTCGTTTAGCAATTCAGTTAGCAATTCAATCAGTCGTGTCTTTTGGTTCTTCATATGTTTCATGTCCATCCTTCAACCTTTCTATTTTTTTCTTTTAGTTTATTTTTTTCTATTTATGAATCTGTAGAACAGTTTTAGTTCTTCCTTGCACTTCCCAATTACATCCTTTTCTTATCCTTTCTCTTCCTCTTGCCTTATTTTCACAGATTTATTTCTTGCTATCTTAAAGTCCTCTTTATTTGTTTGGTTTCCATTTCTTTTCATTGTTATACATGCTTGGCCTCTTATTTTCTTTGCTGTTGCACTTCTTGCATTGAACCATGCCTGTCTTCCTCTTTCTTTAGGTTTGTACTCTGGGATATTCACTGCTGCCTCATATAGTTCCATAAAAATGCCATGGTCATCTTGCACCTCATTTGCTCTCTTCAGCTTTCTCCAGTCCATTGGCTCAAACAGTATCATAAGATGCTCTGTATTCACTGTGCCATAGTTTCTCCTGTTTTCTTTGTGTGCTTCATCCTCTTCGCTGACATCACCATCAGCCTCTCTTTCCATCGGTGCGTGGTTGCTTTTTTCCAAGGGACACACACGTCTTAATTCTTTAGTTGGGTGGATTCCTTTCGTTAATGTTAGGCTAAATCTTGTTGGTTTGTCGTCTCCCATCTGTCTTGTATTTTCAGTCACCCATTTCATCACTGTTTTCCATAGTCACCTTCAGAAGTCTTTCTCCCCTTGCAGTCTCGTTTCCTCCTGCCTCGAACGTTTCCCGGTTCATTTCTTTGCAGTTGAAGTCACCAACCAATAATTCTCTTTTATTACTTTTGATTAATTTACTCAAGTACTGAATGGTATCTTCTGCTATTTGCTCCAACAACTTGTTTTGGGTGGTACGTGGGTTGTTATTACCATCAGTATTTTTCCATTACTAACCTCCAAGTTAATACTCACTATTTCTGCTTTTCATCCCCTATATTTCACTATTTTTGTCTTCACCTCATTTCCTGTCATTATCATTACACTTCCTCCTCCTTTGGCAGTCCTGTCTCTTCTCCACATATTGCAGTTATTGTTAGTCTGGTTTTCTTCTTTTACCTCTGTTGCCACTAAGCATGCCACCTTCGTTCAGGTTTATCTCTCTCAAATATTTTTGCTGTTCCAGTTTTCTGCATGTTGATCTGTCTATGTTGGCACACGTCACAGTTTGTTGTTCGTTTGTGCTGTTTTTCTCTACTTTATTTTAATTTATTTCTTTACTTTATGTACCATTTCTTCACTCTGTCTCCCAAAAGTCTCCAGAAAAATGTATTTTTTTCTTATTCTGTTGTTGATTCATTTTTCTCTTTTGTCTCTCCATACATTTCTTTCAATTTTTTTCCATTCTTCTTCATTTGTGTTGTTGTTAATGCATATATCCTTGCAATGTTCTTATCTTAGTTTGGATGTTCTTTGTGGTACCTGTTGTTTCCTAATTTTATAATATTCCTCTTTGTATGAGGAGACCACACCACTGCCACATATTCCAATCTTGGTCTTATCATGGAAATCAACAACTTTTTTATCATTCCTTCATCCAAATATGAGAATGCCATTCTTACTCTTTTTAACAAATTCATCGTCTCTCCAGTAATTTTATCAATGTGTCTTTCCAGAGTCAGATTTTCAGCGACTGTTACTCCTAAATCCACTTCCTCTTTTGACTTCTTTAACTTCACACCATCCACCTCATATGATATTGTATTCTTTTCTTACTCTTACCAAACTCCATTACTTTACATTTACTTAAATTGAATTCCATTTGCCAAGATTTACTCCATTTATTTATCTTAATTAAATCATCTTGCAGTACCATACTGTCATTTACATTTTCTACCCTTCTCATCAGCTTAGCATCATCTGCAAATAAGTTTACATAATTATCTATTTCTTCATTTATGTTATTTACATATATTACAAACATTATCGGTCCCAACACTGACCCCTGTGGGACACCACTAGTTCCTTTCAGCCAAGATGAATTTGTGTGTGTGTGTGTGTGTGTGTGTGTGTGTGTGTGTGTGTGTGTGTGTGTGTGTGTGTGTGTGTGTGTGAACCCATGCGTTGTCTGGGCTGCCCTATGTGGAACTGGGGGAGTCCGGTACTGCTGTGTACCAGAGACAAGGGTGTGAGGAGACCAGCTATCAATCTTGTGCTGCTTTTTGTTCAATCTCACTGCTATTTCCCAAAACATTCTGAAGCATGTGTATTCTTCCACAGGCATCCCCACACACTATACTGGCTGGGAGTTGCACAGTCTGCTTCTTTTAATCCTTTTCCTCATGAATGTGCATATAAATTAGTTGTGCTGTGCCTTCTGTGCTGTGAAGTGCTTTGTTAATCTCTGAACTGAGAAGCATACTTGTTCATACTTCTGTGCTGCATCTCTACTGCATTCCAGAAGCTCTAGTTGAAGTTGTAAGAGTTTCTAAGGATGTGTTTATGGTTCCAGTGACAGATAACAGTGTTTCTACCTTACTAACAGGAGAAGCAGCCTTAGGGACATGGCTGATCATGTGTGTGGCTTTGAAAAATATTCATGGTAGGAGGGAAGAGTATTTCTGAATGTGGGTCCTTTTTTGATAAGTTACACAGGTATTTAGGGATGTGCTTAAGAGAGATTAATAATATTTTTACCTCATTAACAGGAGAAACAGTCTTTGGAACCCAACAGATTCTCTGTGGCCTTGGAAAATAGTCTTAGTGAGAGAGCTGAGGGTTTGTGAATGTGGACCTAACTTGTGAGTTCAGTGTGATGCCCATAATGCTACAGGAGCACTGATGTGTGTGTGTCCCCCTGCAGGTGATGTCACAGAGAGCAAGTAGAAGAAAGCCTGGGAGACTTGCTTAACTCAGGAGCAAGAGCTGTGCCTCACCGGGGGCTCTGCAATGTGTGGCAGCGACTGCAGGAATCAACACTCGGGTTTGTCAGCACAGTCACAACGACTTTGTTCATCAGACTGTTGGTGAAAGGTGATCAGTGTGAAAGAGGTCAGGATGTGTGTGTGTGTGTGTATTTGTTTGTTTACCTAGTTGTCATGTACAGGATGGGGGCTATGGTGGTGGTGTCTCGTCTTTGTGTCTGGTGGTGTCTGACACGGCCATAAATTCCTACATCATCTCTGCAAACACACGCACGCACGCACACACGCACGCACACGCTACTTTCTCATCAGTCCATTCATGCAGCTACTGGTGTGTGGGGAAAGGTGGTATGTATGTCTTGAGATGGAATTGAATAATAGTGTTTTGTTGTCTTGAAAGATTTCATTCAGTTTAAAATTCCTGCTGCAACAATTGCTGTACCTACTTTGCAATAGTTTCATGAGTGAATATGTACATCACATCAGCAATGAAGGATCAAGCTTTTAGAGTTTGTTTGCAACAGTCATGCATGAATTGTCCTGATGAAATAGCTGTTGTACAGCTATTTCATCAGGACATCAGGTAGCAGGTGATTGTGAGTAGTGCCATGCAGCCAACACCTGGGCTGTGTCTCTGCCTGTCACACCCGCACTGTGAAGGAGCGCATGGAGGTGGTCTGGGGAGCCACAGTACAATTTGTGATATTGGGCCCTCTCAGGTTTTATTGTGCCATTGTCTCACCTCTTGCTTTAGCAGCCTGGAGTGGAGATTGATAGGGTTTTCAAAAGTGTTTTCGTGATTCTGGTGGTAGTTGTAACATTGTTAACCTCTTGTTTGTCCAAGGCCTCATTTGTGAGTGTTTCATTCTTGGCTATTAGTTTTAGCAAGCTGTAGTGGAGGTCAGCAGGAGTTTGAAGCCTCCGATGAGGACAAAGCACTTAAGAACGTGAACCTCCGCCCCAACATGTCTCCCTCGTGTTTTTTTTTTTTTTTTTTTTTTATGTAGGAAGGATACTGGCCAAGGGCAACAAAAATCTAATAAAAAAAATGCCCACTGAAATGCCAGTCCCTAAAAGGGTCAAAGCAGTGGTCAAAAATTGGTGGATAAGTGTCTTGAAACCTCCCTCTTGAAGGAATTCAAGTCATAGGAAGGTGGAAATATAGAAGCAGGCAAGGAGTTCCAGAGTTTACCAGAGAAAGGGATGAATGATTGAGAATACTGGTTAACTCTTGCGTTAGAGAGGTGGACAGAATAGGAGTGAGAGAAAGAAGAAAGTCTTGTGCAGCGAGGCCGCGGAAGGAGGGGAGGCATGCAGTTAGCAAGATCAGAAGAGCAGTTAGCATGAAAATAGCGGTAGAAGACAGCTAGAGATGCAACATTGCGGCGGTGAGAGAGAGGCTGAAGACAGTCAGTTAGAGGAGAGGAGTTGATGAGACGAAAAGCTTTTGATTCCACCCTGTCTAGAACAGCAGTATGAGTGGAACCCCCCCAGACATGTGAAGCATACTCCATACATGGACGGATAAGGCCCTTGTACAGAGTTAGCAGCTGCGGGGGTGAGAAAAACTGGCGGAGACGTCTCAGAACACCTAACTTCATGGAAGCTGTTTTAGCTAGAGATGAGATGTGAAGTTTCCAGTTCAGATTATAAGTAAAGGACAGACCGAGGATGTTCAGTGTAGAAGAGGGGGATAGTTGAGTGTCATTGAAGAAGAGGGGATAGTTGTCTGGAAGATTGTGTCGAGTTGATAGATGGAGGAATTGAGTTTTTGAGGCATTGAACAATACCAAGTTTGCTCTGCCCCAATCAGAAATTTTAGAAAGATCAGAAGTCAGGCGTTCTGTGGCTTCCCTGCGTGATATGTTTACCTCCTGAAGGGTTGGACGTCTATGAAAAGACGTGGAAAAGTGCAGGGTGGTATCATCAGCATAGGAGTGGATAGGACAAGAAGTTTGTTTTAGAAGATCATTAATGAATAATAAGAAGAGAGTGGGTGACAGGACAGAACCCTGAGGAACACCACTGTTAATAGATTTAGGAGAAGAACAGTGACCGTCTACCACAGCAGCAATAGAACGGTCAGAAAGGAAACTTGAGATGAAGTTACAGAGAGAAGGATAGAAACCGTAGGAGGGTAGTTTGGAAATCAAAGCTTTGTGCCAGACTCTATCAAAGGCTTTTGATATGTCCAAGGCAACAGCAAAAGTTTCACCAAAGTCTCTAAAAGAGGATGACCAAGACTCAGTAAGGAAAGCCAGAAGATCACCAGTCGAGCGGCCTTGACGGAACCCATACTGGCGATCAGATAGAAGGTTGTGAAGTGATAGATGTTTAAGAATCTTCCTGTTGAGGATAGATTCAAAAACTTTAGATAAGCAGGAAATTAAAGCAATAGGACGGTAGTTTGAGGGATTAGAGCGGTCACCCTTTTTAGGAACAGGTTGAATGTAGGCAAACTTCCAGCAAGAAGGAAAGGTAGATGTTGACAGACAGAGCTGAAAGAGTTTGACTAGGCAAGGTGCAAGCACGGAGGCACAGTTTCGGAGAACAATAGGAGGGACCCCATCAGGTCCATAAGCCTTCTGAGGGTTTAGGCCAGCGAGGGCATGGAAAACATCATTACGAAGAATTTTAATACGAGGCATGAAGTAGTCAGAGGGTGGAGGAGAGGGAGGAACAAGCCCAGAATCGTCCAAGGTAGAGTTTTTAGCAAAGGTTTGAGCAAAGAGTTCAGCTTTAGAAATAGATGTGATAGCAGTGGTGCCATCTGGTTGAAGTAGAGGAGGGAAAGAAGAAGAAGCAAAGTTATTGGAGATATTTTTGGCTAGATGCCAGAAATCACGAGGGGAGTTAGATCTTGAAAGGTTTTGACATTTTCTGTTAATGAAGGAGTTTTTGGCTAGTTGGAGAACAGACTTGGCATGGTTCCGGGCAGAAATATAAAGTGCATGAGATTCTGGTGAAGGAAGGCTTAAGTACCTTTTGTGGGCCACCTCTCTATCATGTATAGCACGAGAACAAGCTGTGTTAAACCAAGGTTTAGAAGGTTTAGGACGAGAAAAAGAGTGAGGAATGTACGCCTCCATGCCAGACACTATCACCTCTGTTATGCGCTCAGCACACAAAGACGGGTCTCTGACACGGAAGCAGTAGTCATTCCAAGGAAAATCAGCAAAATACCGCCTCAGGTCCCCCCAACTAGCAGAGGCAAAACGCCAGAGGCACCTTCGCTTAGGGGGATCCTGAGGAGGGATTGGAGTGATAGGACAAGATAAAGATATGAGATTGTGATCGGAGGAGCCCAACGGAGAAGAAAGGGTGACAGCATAAGCAGAAGGATTAGAGGTCAGGAAAAGGTCAAGAATGTTGGGCGTATCTCCAAGACGGTCAGGAATACGAGTAGGGTGTTGCACCAATTGCTCTAGGTCATGGAGGATAGCAAAGTTGTAGGCTAGTTCACCAGGATGGTCAGTGAAGGGAGAGGAAAGCCAAAGCTGGTGGTGAACATTGAAGTCTCCAAGAATGGAGATCTCTGCAAAAGGGAAGAGGGTCAGAATGTGCTCCACTTTGGAAGTTAAGTAGTCAAAGAATTTCTTATAGTCAGAGGAGTTAGGAGAGAGGTATACAGCACAGATAAATTTAGTATGAGAATGACTCTGTAGTCGTAGCCAGATGGTGGAAAACTCGGAAGATTCAAGAGCGTGGGCACGAGAGCAGGTTAAGTCATTGCGCACATAAACGCAGCATCCAGCTTTGGATCGAAAATGAGGATAGAGAAAGTAGGAGGGAACAGAAAAGGGGCTACTGTCAGTTGCCTCAGACACCTGAGTTTCAGTGAGGAAAAGAAGATGAGGTTTAGAAGAGGAGAGGTGGTGTTCTACAGATTGAAAATTAGATCTTAGACCGCGAATGTTGCAGAAGTTAATGAAGAAAAAGTTGAGGGGGGTGTCAAGACACTTAGGGTCGTCGACGGAAAGGCAGTCCGACCTGGGGACATTTATGGTCCCCTCCCCAGATGGGGACTCCGAGGCTGGTGTAGGAGTCGCCATGATTTTAAAATTTTTGGAGTGAAGGGTGTGTGTGTTATTAGGTGCTTGTAGTTTTGTGTGGAGGAAGAGAGTTGTCTTTAGAGGGCAGGCTGTGACTACCCCCTTGTGTTGTGAGACACAAAGGGAAACGTTCAGTGAGGTCACAGCTGGGTTTAATGATAAGTTCACAGCACCCCCTGAACAGTGCTTTAGACCTCACTGGGAGTAATTATCGTTTCGGCAGGTGTCTACTGCCTCCTCCTACTGATGTGTGTGTGTGTGTGTGTGTGTGTGAGAGAGAGAGAGAGGAGACCTTCACCACCTTGATGTGTGTCCTGTAGTGCAGTGAAGTATGGAATGGGACTCCTTATGTGTGTGTGTGTGTGTGTGTGTGTGTGTGTGATGGAAGGCTCTTTGATGTGAGTGTGTCCCATTGAATTGTGGAATGCAATTCTTTCTTTTCTCTGTGTTAGAGGACTCATGCTGCACACTATCAAGTCCCAGGCCATTGTGTAATGAAACTGCCTCTTCTTCTAAGCATTGTCAGTTTCCTCACTACTCTTATTACACTGTTTCTCCTTCAGATTCCACAGACCGACTGGGAGACACACAATGTCAGTGCCACCGTGCAGGGAGTGAGGCCCAAGAGGAGGAAGAGGAGCATTCAAGAGATCAGCTGGCCAGCAGTCCATTCAGGTGTGCCTTTCATTACATCGTTATTTGTCCATAGTTTCCCTTCTGGGGTTGGACAGACCATGAGTATCTCCCACTTGCAGCTGTAGACAATTTCTTCCTTATTGTTAAGTGTTATCATGCCTTCCTCCACACACCATCTCAAGGTCTTCCCAGTGGTTTCCTTCCAAGTACTCTGATGCTCTCTTCAGTTAGTGACCCTGATTTGTAAGCGCCAGGAAGACTGCATGGATAAGGCAGACCACAAACCTTCTGCTAGATGTGGAGTGGCGAATGGCAGCAAAAATACTGGCAGCATCTGATTCTTTGCACCAAAATAGTGTTCTTGTTAACAGATTTATTCACTGCTCACTCATTCACTCACCTCTGAAGGAGTGAAGAGTGTGCACTGAAGTAAGCATTGCAACTGGTGTGTGTGTGTGTGTGTGTGTGTGTGTGTGTGGTGTGTTTCTGGTGATGGAGTTTAATAACAGGGTTTTGTCATCTTGAAAGATTTCATAAAAGTACTGAATCTGATTTGGAATTCATGTTGCAACAAAAACTCTCCCTCCTTTGCAACAATTTCACAAATGTATACAGGAAGCAAAGGATGGTTTTAGGCCAAAATGAACTGACAGGAATCAGGAATGATGCGTCCAGCAAAACCTGGCAACACAACAGTGATGTGCATGCTGGTATGTCAGGTCAGGGGTCACCTGCACTTTTTGGGAAATATTCATGAACTCTTGCTTAAACAGAAAATGTTGCAAAATTTCTCACAGGGACTGATCAGGTTCCTCTCCTAGGCATGGAGAGAGAGAGAGAGAGAGAGAGAGAGAGAGAGAGAGAGAGAGAGAGAGAGAGAGAGAGAGAGAGAGAGAGAGAGAAAGGGGGGCAGGGGGGAGAATTTAATTTTCTTTTATCTATCTTTCTCTCATTTCTTCTTTTATTTCTTCCTCTTCTATTATCCTCATTCTTCTCTCATGTCCTCTTCCTTCTTTGTTGTCTTCTCTCTCCTTCTCTTTCTTCCCTCCTTATTATCATCTGTCTTCTCCTCTTCCTTCTTTCTATCACTTCTGAAAAAAAAAACAATGAAAATATAAATAATACATTTTGAACATAATAATAATAATGATAATTAATTCTCACAATCAGTAACATTCTCTCTCTCTCTCTCTCTCTCTCTCTCTCTCTCTCTCTCTCTCTCTCTCTCTCTCTCTCTCTCTCTCTCTCTCTCTCTCTCTCTCCTTTATCTCATCCTTCTCATGTCCCCCTCTTCTCTTCCTTCCTTCCTTTCTTATATTCTTCCTCCTCTTTTCTTCCTTTGTCTCTTCTGTCAGTCATTCCTCTGAAATATGAATAAATTTAGAATAATAGTAATAAATTTAAGAAATAATTTCTTGTATTCTCTCTCCTACACACACACACAAAACTCTCTCTCTCTCTCTCTCTCTCTCTCTCTCTCTCTCTCTCTCTCTCTCTCTCTCTCTCTCTCTCTCTCTCTCTCTCTCTCTCTCTCTCTCTCTCTCTCTCTCTCTCTCAACAAAACCCCTTCTTTTACTCACATACTCAAAAACTCCCTCCCACTACTCACTCAAACTGATTCTCTTAGACACACACACACACACACACACACACACACACACACACACACACACACACACCCAGGCTTCCAAGTTGATAATCCAAAAGCCAGCAGATGACAGCTTCCTTCCAGCACACACTTGTATTGCCCAACTTGACCTGCCTGAATACAAGCTGATACAGTCCATGCAGCAGAGTAAAGTTTGAACCTTTTTTTGTTGTTATAACTTGTGGTATGGTCCAGCAGTCTTCCTTTTCCCACTTTTTAAGAGGGGAGAGAAAGAATGGTAGATGACACCACTTGTAAGGAAGACACAAGTTACTATAGTTTAGATGTACTAAAAATTTTTGCACACTAAATGTTTATTACCAAAAAGCTTTATATATATATATATATATATATATATATATATATATATATATATATATATATATATATATATATATATATATATATATATATATATATATATATATATATATATATATAGATTGATTGAGATATACATTGGTCCCTCTTGTTTCAGTTTGGCAATAGGTTTGAACTGGTACCAACAACCAAACTGGCACATCAGATCCACTTTTGGTGTGCCACTTGCTGACGTAACAGAATGGTGTTGATCTAGTTTGTCGTCCATGTGCATTGTTTGATTTTTGTGAACCTCCCAACAGCCATCTTACTGTTTTTTTGCTGCAATTAACCACATCTTTGGTGTTTGTCCCCAGGAGTGCAGCCTCTACAAGTGATGGAGGGTTGAGGGAGCCAGAAGGGCATGGACACTTGGATATGGATGACACTGGTTTGGGTGCCAAATATTAATAGTGCACCTACACAATTACCACACTCGATCCTCTCACCAGGCTTAACTATAAATAATTAAAGGTAAATAACATCTGTCATCTATTATCTATTGTATTCTATATTGCTGTTAATGTTTCATGTATAATGTATAATGTTAATGTATAATGTCTTTGCTTTCAAATGCAAGTCAAAAGGGTGAACCCAGGCCTTGCCAAAGACTAATGTATAATTTTCCCATTTATAGTACTATTCACATTTGACAAATTTCACTGCTAACAGTGAGGGACTACTGTAAATGTAGTAATAATAATAATAATAATAATAATAATAATAATAATAATAATAATAAAAAGTAATGATAAAGTGCAAGACATGTTCATTAATGCAATTATTTTCTCCAACATGGAGGAGTGAGTGAGGAGGCACATTTGTCTGTGATTAAGGAATGCAAATGACGATGTTGCAAGGACGTCACCCTGTCCTGGGCCATGACATGAGAGAGAAGAGGAAAAAAAGGACTCTCTCTCTCTCTCAGTTTCCATAACATACCAAACTGCTCTGGTGTTAATTTCATGAATTGCTGTATAATAGGAATGGGAATGTTAGTTCAATGCATTTAGCTCTTGAGTGTGAAAGAATGACAAGAAAGAATGCAGAGGATACTAGAACACATGCACAGAAAACTGAAAGATTTTTAAACTTCTGAATAGGTGTGAAAAAAAAAAAAAAATGCAAAATCAGTGTCTCCTTAAAACAACACATGACAGCAATGATAACTTACACAACAATAATGCTTGATGAAGACTATATTTCCAACACAGATTTATGACAACATTTGGCAAAGCTGTGCACTGTTTGTGTTAAAACTATCCTCTCATGGCGAAGTTGGTTAGTCATTATAGGGTTATGATGATATAATGGTGTTTATTTTAGCTAATTTCCAATGACTCCTAATAATATAAGATTAAGTAAGTATTTCATTGTTTACATTAATTTACAAAATTTCACAACTACAACCTCAGTGATGTTTAGTTAATCCAATTTTGTTCATAACTACTACACTTTTTCCAGTGGTTTACCCATAGTACAACACAAACAACTACAATATCATTCATGTTATTTCACTTCCAAAAAATTAAACAACTATGTACATGATCTAGTTTACAATAAAAGGATTTTGAACAATAGTTTCCCCATCAATCAACCCCAATTTTTTTTCCAGCTACAAAGAACAATTCAACTACAATACCATTCATGCTATTTCATCCATTTGAAATTTCACATGCAAGTGATTTACAGTACTTTACCAAAAAATAATTAAGATCAACAATGTTCCCATCAATTAACCCTTTAAACTTTCCCACCTACAATCTGACAAGTGGAGTCACCAGTTTTAAATGTCAATAGTTATCCAAGATTGAATTTATGCCTTCCAATCCTCTGTGGGTCTTGGAGGCATCCATGAGTCCCACTGTTCTCCTGAGAGCAGTGCAGGAGGTTGCCTTCAACATAAACCTTCTTGACAAAGTACTTGGATGACTTGTTGCAGCTTTGCTCTTTTCTGAAGGTGACTGCAGCCTTCAACTCAAGGCACAGCTTCTCCAAGGCACCCATCATACTGTACTTTATTAGCCCAGTGATCTGTGGAGAAAAAGTAGTGGTGATGGTGGTGGTCCACCTCTCCAATACAAGAGTTCACCATTATTAACAATTTTTCATCCTTTTCACCAGTAAACTCTGGAACTCCCTGCCTGCTTCTGTATTTTCTTTTCCCTATGACGAATTTTTTCACGAGGAAGGTCCCAAGACACTTCTCCAATCTTGGATAATCCTTACCACTACACACCAGCAGACATAAAAATACCGTGAAGGATGCAACTCCCTTTTTAGAAGAGCCAGAGGTCACAGGAGCAAAGGTGATGGGACCCTCCATGCCCTCAACACTCATATCAAGCCCCATTATCACCTGCATCACTCGGGAACACACCATCACCACCATTACCATTGTGTTGTGGCATCATATCAGTGGTATAATAATTGTAAGAATACAAGGGAAACTGCAAGAAGCCGTCTGGTCTACACATGACAATCCCTGCATGAAATGTGCTTACCTATTTTCACTATCATCCTCATGCATAAATTTGTCTAATCTTTTAAAGCTCCCTAATGACTCAGCACTAACCTAACTACTGAATCTATTTCATTCATCTATCACTCAATCTGAGAAACCAGTTCCTTCCTATTTCTTTTTTAAATCTAACTTTATCAAGCTTGACATGAAGAAACTGAGGATAGTGATAATGGTTGCTATTTCTGATTATTATTCTTACTTCCATTAACACTCAGAATATGAAGTCTGTCTTTATTCTTATTTTGGGTCCCCAGTGGAAAGGGATAGTCTCATTGACCACTGCACTACAAGCCAAATAGCTTAAAAACACCCTTAAAATGAAAATGATGGCTACTCTTCACAACCACAGTGCTGCATCCCTCTTTTCTAAACATCTTCACTCTAACCCCTACTTCCCTGCTCCCTCCAGTGACAGCCTCCCTCACCTCTGGGTTCACTTGAGGAGCTGCCATCAGCCACCCAATGACATTCATTTGCAGGTTCTTGGTGACAGAGTTCTCCTGGATCTTCAAATTTTCAGGATACACCACCAAGCCTGTAAGGAGAATTGGTGAAGAGAGAGAGAGAGAGAGAGAGAGAGAGAGAGAGAGAGAGAGAGAGAGAGAGAGAGAGAGAGAGAAGGAGAGAGAGAGAGAGAGAGAGAGAGAGACTGTATGTTAGATGCAGACAAAATGATAAAGTAAGGTATTAAAATCTTGCATGCAAAAAAAAGATATGCACACTAATAAATACTTAAATTACAAAATGTTAAAACATCCATAAACTCCTTGCACATCATACTGAGCTCACACTCCTCTCATTCCCTCAGATGCTACCAACAACTTTATTTAAACAAATAGATAGATAGATAGTCACAAACACACTCTTATTCCCTCCAAGACACAACAATGACTTGATTTCAACAGAGATAGACAAAGACACACACACACACACACACACACACACACACACATCAGGCTTGGGTCTGAGTACATGTACTCAACCAGATTCCAAATGTAGTGCAGTGGTAGATGTATAGGTAGAGGTAAGGTCAGGGTGACACAAGCCTGTCCCTGGGGAAGCCAGGTGGTCTGGATTGGTACCAGTGAAGTCATGTGAGTTACAGCCACTGCAGTTCCCACTCCTGCTGCTAATCTGTCAGCACCTTTGTGTAAATATGTGGAGTGAGAAACAGCTGTCAAATGCTGTCTGCACTGACAGGCTGCTGCACTGAGAGGCACACAGCAATCCATCCCCATCAGGTATCAAGCGAGATTCACCCCAAACTCTCCACATTCACACAGATAGACAGACACAATACACACAGAAATAAATTAATAGATACACATACACATACAGACTTGGTTACCAGGAGAGACAAAGTGGAGATGCCAGCCAGCAGGTACAACAGACACCTGAGCAGCAAGTTGGTATCTAACACTGACCTCACTGATGACGACATCTACAGGAATTGTTGACAAGTTGTTCTTGGGTAAATAGATCCTGGAGGAAATACACAGAAAAGATCCATTATTGCAGAGACAAACAAAGGCTGGATATTGAGGGGATACAACAAAGAGTTAAGGAAAGGGAGGTTTTTCACTGAAGGATCAAAGAAAAGCTGGATATTTGGAAGAGCAACAGGAAAGT
>NW_026973673.1:1632500-1660000 GCF_035594125.1 Scylla paramamosain | reverse complement strand
TAAGGAAGTACAGACACAGGCAGGGAGCTCCAGAGTTTACCAGACTGACACCAATACTCGAGAGGACTCCATGTACCAGCTAGCGGAGACGACAGCAACCTTGGCTATGAGTTGCTGTCTCACGTCTGGCGCCTCAAATATGACGTTCTCAAAGGTGAGCATTGACACGGCCTCATCTGGTACACACAGCCTGACACAGGGGCTGTTGTCAGTATTTGTGTTGGGAAGATATGGCTGGTGATATTTTTATTTATTTATTTTTTCAAGTAGGAGGGACACTGGCCAAGGGCAACAACCCTCCCCCTCCCCCCACCAAAAAATAAAAAGACCCACTGAGATGCCAGTCCCATAAAAGGGTCCAAAGCAGCAGTCAAAAATTGAAGGATAAGTGTCTTGAAACCTCCTTCTTGAAGGAATTCAAGTCATAGGAAGGTGGAAAGACAGAAGCAGGCAGGGAGTTCCAGAGTTTACCAGAGAAAGGAATGAATGATTGAGAATACTGGTTAACTCTTGCATTAGAGAGGTGAAAATAATAGGGGGTGAAAGAAAGAAGAAAGTCTTGTGCAGCGAGGCCGTCAGAGGAGGGGAGGCATGCAGTTAGTAAGATTAGAAGAGCAGTTAGCATGAAAACGGCAGTAGATGATAGCAAGAGATGCAACATTGCAGTGATGAGAAACCGGCTGAAGACAGTCAGTTAGAGGAGAGGAGCTGATGAGACAAAAAGCTTTTGATTCCATAATGTCTAGATGAGCAGTACAAGTGGAACCCCCCCAGACATGTAAAGCATACATGGACAGATAAGGCCCCTGTACAGAGTTAGCAGTTGGGGGGGGGATGAGAAAAACTGGTGAAGATGTCTCAGAACATCTAATTTCATAAGAGCTGTTTTAGCTAGGGATGTGATGTGAAATTTCCAGTTTAGATTATAAGAAAAGGACAGACCAAGGATATTCAGTTTAGAAAGGGGGACAGTTAAGTGTCACTGAAGATGGGATAGTTATCTGGAAGGTTGTGTCAAGTTGATAGGTGGAGGAATTGAGTTTTTGAGGCATTGAATAACACTAAGTTTGCTCTGCCCCAATCAGAAATTTTAGAGAGATCAGAAGTCAGGTCTTCTGTGGCTTCCCTGCATGAACTCTTTACTTCCTGAAGGGTTGGACTTCTACAAAAGATGTAGAAAAGTGCAGGGTGGTATCATCAGTGTAGGAGTGGATAAGACAAGAAGTTTGGTTTAGGTCACTGGAGAATAATAAGAAGAGAGTGGGTGATAAGACAGAGCCCTGAGGAACACCATAGTTAATAGATTTAAAGGAAGAATAGTGATCTTCTACCACAGCAGCAATAGAACGGTCAGAATGGAAACTTAAGATGAAGTTACAGAGAAAAGGATAGAAGGCACAGAAGAGTAGTTTGGAAATCAAAGCTTTGTGCCAAACTCTATCAAAAACTTTTAATATGTCCAAAGCAACAGCAAAAGTCTCACCAAAATCTTTATAAGAGGATGACTAAGACTAAGTAAGGAAAGCCAAAAGATCACCAGTAGAGTGGCCTTGATGGAACCCATACTGGTGATCAGATAGAAGGTTGTGAAGTGATAGATGTTTAAGAATCTTCTTGTTGATGATTGATTTAAAAACTTTAGATAGGCAGGAAATTAAAACAATAGGATGGCAGTTTGAGGGATTTGAAGTCACCCTTTTTAGGAACAGGCTGAATGTAGGCAAACTTCCAGCAAGAAGGAATGGTAGATGCTGACAGAGTTGAAAGAGTTTGATTAGGCAAGGTGCAAGCACAGAGGCACAGTTTCGGAGAACAATATGAGGCACCCCATCAGGTCCATAAGCCTTCCGAGGGTTTAGGCCAGGGAGGGCATGAAAACATGACTGTGAAGAATTTTAATAGGTAGCATGAAGTAGTCAGAGGGTGGAGGCGAGGGAGGAACAAGCCCTGAATTGTCCAAGGTAGAGTTTTTAGCAAAGGTTTGAGCAAAGAGTTCAGGTTTAGAGATAGATGTGATAGCAGTGGTACCATCCGGTTGATATAAAGGAGGAAAAGAAGGAGAAGCAAAGTTATTGGAGATGTTTTTGGCTTGGTGCCAGAAGTTACAAGGGGAGTTAGATCTTGAAAGATTTTGACACTTTCCGTTAATGAAGGAGTTTTTGGCTAGTTGGAAAACAGACTTGGCATGGTTCCAGGCAAAAATATAAAGCCCATGATATTCTGGTGATGGAAGGCTTAAGTACCTCTTGTAGGCCACCTCTCTATCATGTATAGCATGAGAACAAGCTGTGTTAAACCAAGATTTGGAAGGTAAAGAGTGAGGAATGTACACCTCCATGTCAGACTCTACTACCTCTGTTATGTACTCTGCACACAGACAGGTCTCTGACATGGAAGCAGTAGTCATTCCAAGGAAAATCAGCAAAATACCTCCTTGGGTCCCTGCAGCTAGCAGAGGCAAAATCCTAGAGGCACTTCTGCTTATGGGGATGCTGAGGAAGGATTGGAGTGATAGGACAAGATAAAGATATGAGATTGTGACTGGATGAGCCCAACAGAGAAGAGAGGGTGACAGCATAAGCAGAAGGATTAGAGGTTATGAAAAGGTTAATAATGTTGGGCATATCTCCAAGATGGTCAGGAATACAAGTAGGGTGTTGCACCGATTGCTCTAGGTTGTGGAGGATAGCAAAGTTGAAGGCTGGTTCACCAGGATGGTCAGTGAAGGGAGAGGAAAGCCAAAGCTGATGGTGAACATTGAAGTCTCCAAGAATGGAGATCTCTGTAAAAGGGAAGAGGGTCAGAATGTGCTCCACTTTGGAAGTTAAGAAGTCAAAGAATTTTTTTAAAGTCAGAGGAGTTAGGTGAGAGGTATACAGCACAGATACATTTAGTTTGAGAGTGACTGTAATCGTAGCCAGATGGTGGAAAACTCGGAAGGTTCAAGAGCATGGGCAAGAGAGCAGGTTAAGTTGTTGTGCACATAAATGCAACATCCAGCTTTGGATTGAAAATGAGGATAGAGAAAGTAGGAGAGAACAAAAATGGGGCTAATGTCAGTTGCCTTAGACACTTGTGTTTCAGTGAGGAAAAGAAAATGAGGTTTAGTAGAGGAGAGATGGTGTTTTTACAGACTGAAAATTAGATCCAAGACTGCAAATGTTGCAGGAGTTAATGAAGAAAAAGTTGAGCGGTGTCAAGACACTTAGGGTCGATACCAGAAGAGCAGTCTGACCTGGGGACATTTGTTGTCCCCTCCCCCGATGGTGACTCTATGAGGCTGGTGTAGGAGTCTCCATGATAATTGAGTGAAGGGTGTGTGTGTAATTAGATGCTTGTAGTTTTGTGTGAAGGAAGAGAGTTGTCTTTAGAGAGCAGGCTGTGACTGTCCCCTTTTTTTGTGAGACACAAAGGGAAACATTCAGTGAGGTCACAGCTGCATTTAATGATAAGTTCACAGCACCCCATCATCCAGTGCTTTAGACCTCACTGGGAGTAATTATCATTTTGGCAGGTGCCTGCTGCCTCCTCCTTGTAACATTCTCTTCTGTTTCTTACTTGGCATACCTCTGGATAACCTCAAAGTGTCCCTCAGCAGTCTTTGCCAGCAGTTTGCCCACAAATGTCTGGCCTGAGGAGGAGAGAGAAGAGGCTCAGGAAAGAAAATACAGTACAGATGCAATTCCTCTCAACTTCTGTGCTTTCTTATGGAAGGATAACAGAGAAGGTATAATTTTACTCCCTTCATCTATCTACTTATCTATACACCAGGCCACCAATCCCAGACAAAGCAACACTCACTCACACACACATCACTCACACTCTTAGGCCCACTGGTCTCTGGTGGGAAGGAACAGTGTTGTGGACCTCCCTACAACACCCTAGTGACTGTATTTACAAGACTCTGCTATGGTTATGGTCTTCACAGAAGATAATAACACAATTCCTCTCATAAATTTTATGAGTCATGTGGATGGTCTGGCACCAGCGTGGCAGTACATACATGCCCTGGCCTCACCTTAGGCCAACTGAGTACTGACTCATTATCCAGTAATTACTGTCCCACTCCCTCCCCTCCCACCACTTAGGGATAACATGCCACACATCTGAAAAAGTCTCCAAAAATCATGCACACACAAAAAAACAGATACAGTATATGAAAAACAGCAAAACATAAGGAGTACCACAAGGTGTAATCTAAAGTCTGAGTGTAAACAAGCTATGTCTCAGACACACCGCTCAAACTTTGGCAGATTGTTGCCAAAGTGCTGGATGATTTTTCAGTGTGCACAGACCAATGTTGCTTTTTGCACACATTTTCATTCAAAAAAGTTAATTACAGTCCCTTAATTAACTTAGTAATTTCTGTCCATCTCCTCACCTTGAAAGCCTCACCATCAAACATTAAGCCAGAATTTTTGTAAACAAGCTGAATGAAAGTATCATGATAATAGAAATAATATTGCTTTATTACTTCATGCATGTATGCAAAAAATAAACTTGACTCGATTATTCCTGTCTACCAAACCTTTAAAGTCTTGCCATCCAAGCACTGGGCCAGAGTCCTTGTCAACAAACTGAATGCCTCTTGATAACAGAATTAGTATTGTTTTATTACGCTATCCCAAAAAATTTAACTTGATTTTGTCATCTCCTCACCTTCAATGCCTTGCCATCAAACTACAATCCAGAATCTTTGTCAACAAACTGAACAATAACAGAAATTATATTGTTTTATTACTCTATAAAAAAAAGAAAAAAAAAATCATTCCTGTCTGTCTCCTCACTTCCTCACATCATGTTAATAAAGATTATATTATTTTATTACTCTTTATATGTAACATTGGTGTATCTTTGAGTCCTTTCATGGGAACCAAAAAGGCCTGAAAGTTTACTAAACACACACACACACACACACACACACACACACTAAAAATCCAGCCATCTACGTCACTGAGAGTTGCCCTAGTGGAAATACAGAGTATGAGAGTTCACACTGGTTCTACTCGTTGCTGTTCCGTCTCCAAAGCAGTTAAATTGTTATAATGAGCGGTGAAGAGGGGTCTACTTCGGTCCCCACTATGTTGTTTATGCCAATGGGGACCGTCTCGAAGGCTAGACAGAGAGACCTCGGGATTTGGGGAAGAGGACTGAAGGGTCAGGAAAGCAATGATGAGAAGGAGAATTATCACACTGGAAACTGAAATGAAGGAAATGAAGGATAGATTTGACAAGATGGAGAAGATGGTTGAAACTTTGATCACCGAGAAGGGGGTGTGGAGAGGTGCATATGACGATCTACATAAAAAACAAACGTTATATGAAAAGAAAGCAATGGAATATGAAGGCAAAGTGGAAGAGTTAAATGTAAAACAGGAAAATTGGAAGAAAGAACAAGAGAAAGAAAAGATAGATTTTAGGAAAATTGTGGAGGAACAAACAAAGGCAAACAACAAAAAGCTAACAGAAAAAGTTGTTCAAGTTATAAAACAAAGAAAACTTGGTGAGAGAAACTGAGGATAAGAAAAAAACTGTCGTGGTATTCGGTCTGAAGGAAGAGTATACACCTCAGTGGACTGAAAGAGAAAAGAAGGAAAAGACATGTGTGGAAAAATTAGTGGGGACATTACAAGAAGAAAAAGAGCTAACTGGAGAGATCGAAGAAATTAAAAGAGGAGAAACCGGACATCATGGGAATTGTTGAAATTAAATTGGCAAGTGAAGGGATATATTAAATATTGGTGAAGGAAAATACAACCTCTGGATGAGAAATAGAAAAAATAAACAGGGAGGAGGTGTGATGCTTCTAATTAGGAAGGATTTATTAGTGGAATCTGTCACATATGGGGTGGAGGAGGCAGAAGTATTGAAAATAAACTTAAGACAGAATATTGTAAGATACTGTAACATTGTGGTGACTTATGTTCCCCCCTATTCCAACTCTTGGAGAGAGGATGAATATAACAAAATGCTTGAGGACACAAGGACACAAGGAGTTATTTGAGGAAAATGACGATATACTCCTGTAAAGAGATATCTTGGGAGAATTGGACCACGGAAGGCAGTGAGCCATCATGGGGGAACAAGCTACTAGACCTGGCTATTGAAAATGTCCTGACACAATGGGTTACAGATGACACAAGATGTAGATGAAATGAAGCACCTTCAAGGCTCAATCTAATTTCCACCAAGAAACAAGAAATAGTAGAAGACCTTAAATACATAAACCCAATAGGAAAAAGTGATCATGTGCTGATTCAGTTCACAGCTACGGATAATAACCTCAGTATAAGAAAAGAGGACCACAGAAGAGAATGGCTAAACTACAGCAAGACTAACTTTGGACAACTTAGGAAGTATTTCAGTGAAGTGAATTGGAACATGGTTATTCAAAAGGAGGACATAGAGGAAAAGTGGACAGCTTTCCTGGACATTTATAATAAGGGAGTAGAGAAATGGGTACCCAAAAGATCAACAGAGAACCTTTTCAAAAAGGATTGGTACAACAGGAGATGTGCAACAGCTAGATTGGAGAGAGAAAAAGCATGGAACAAGTGGAAGAAAAACAGGAGACTGGACCTATGGAACAATTATATAAGGAAGAGGAACGAATTTCTTAAAACTCGCAGAGATGAGCAGAAAAATTTTTGAAAAGAATGTTGTGGAGAAATGTAAAGACCAACCAAAATTATTTTATAAATTCATTAATGGAAAATTAAAGAGTAAAGATGAAATAAGCACAGTAGAAGCTGGAGAAGAGATAGTGGATAACCCAGAAGAGGTAGCTGAAGTGTTTAACAGATACTTCCACTCTGTGTCTACTAAGGAAAATGATTTCAGAGATGAGAGGACAGCATTAGAAAAAGGGACCGACCTAAAGGAGATTAAAACATCAGTAGATGAAGTAAAGAATATGTTGGAAGACCTGGATGTAAGGAAAGCAATGGGTCCTGATGGTGTCTCCAGTTGGATTTTAAAAGAGCATAGCTCACAATTAGTCTCAGTGTTGCACAATATAATTAGCACCACCCTGGTAAAAGGTAGAGTACCCATAGATTGGAAATGGGCAGATATTACCCCAATCCACAAGACTGGAAGTAAAGAAGATCCATTAAATTATAGACCTGTATCACTCACAAGTGTGGTGGCAAAGATTTGTGAAAAGATTATCAAGAACAGATGGGTGAAATACCTAGAAGACAACAAGGTGATAACAGAGAAACAGTTTGGTTTCAGAAAAGGGAGATCTTATGTCACAAATTTGATATATTTCTACTCAAGAGTAATAGATATAGTGCCAGAGAGAGATGGATGGGCCAACTGCATATACTTAGATCTGAGAAAAGCATTCAATAAAGTTCCACACAGAAGACTAATATGGAAATTGGAAAAAAAACTGGAGGACTCAGTGGATCACTGAGCCGCCTGAGGTGTGCTTTACACTCACAAACTGACCTTTATATTTGAAAAAAAAAACGGCTTAAGCTCGTCAGTGAGGGTTGCAACACTATTATTTCCTTGTGGTAGTTATTCCTCTTCAAAAAGCAATGATTGGTGTGTTAACATGAGCGGCTTCTTTCACTGATAAACTTGGGGAATTCCCTCTCTGATATCTTACTTGCATATTACTAAGAGTTTATGTCTGTTCTTATTTTGTCCCCTTACTATTGCAGGAGTTGAACAATGTATTCACTCTGTCACTGGCACACTCTGGAGTTCTCTTTGGCATCTTATTTCCACGTCCCTCCGGCTTTGTATTTATTCTTATTCTGTCCATCTTACTAATGCAAGAGTTAAGCAGTATCTTGACTCTCACATCTTTCACTAGCACACTCAGGAATTCTGCTTGATACTGTATTCCCACAGCCCTATGATTTTCTGCTTATTTCTACCTATATTCTGTGCACCTTACTAGCGCAAGAGTTCACCGGTATATTTACTCTTTCACCTTTCAATGGCAAACTTAAGAATTCTCTGTCTGATGTTGAATTTCCATCTCTCAACGATTTTCATCTTTTTATCTTGATCATATTATGTCCGCTTTATTAATGCAAGAGATATCGTGTTTTCACATACCTAATAACTTTCATTTTATTCTTATTAATTGACTGTTCAACTCACTAACGCAAGAACTAAAAAAAAAGTCCACTGTTTCACCTCTTTCAGTGGCAAACTCTGGAACTCTTTTCATGATTCTAATTCTCTTGACCACCACCTTTAGCTATACACCACCTTTAGCTGAAGCCCCCTAATGCCTCAACACTAACAGCCTAATTACTGTCTTATTCCTCTTGTGAAGGACTTCATGATTCCAGTGGTAGTTTAACAAGCACTGTGCTTCACTTGCTTCATCAACTTTGTGCCGCGTGAGGACATTCGCAGTATTGAAGAAAGAAAGCGTTTAATCCTTTCTGCACAATAAATTTCTGAACTTCCTCACATCCTTTAGCCGGAATCCGTAGAACAAATCCTTTATAATTAGTCAGAATATAACAAAGATGTAGTAAATCATAGCGGATGTTTAACTCCATATAATTTATAACTCCATGATGGAAGAAAATATATCGCAAATTTTAAATCCCTTAGTGGCATCCAGATCACAATGTTACTGAAAACGTACCACAACAAGTGTCCCAGGCTGAAACCACTCTGGAGCTCCCTGCCTGCTTCTGTCACGCCACACTCCCCATGAATGAATGTCTTTGAGGAGATATGTTTCAAGACACATCCTCCAATTCTGGATTATATTTTCAATAATTTTCTTAAGGGACTGGCACATGAATGGGCCTTTGTTTCTGCCTTTGTTGCTCTTCACCAGTGCCCCTCTTACAGAAAAATAAATAAATAAAATAAAATAAAATAAAATAAATAAATATAAAAAAATCTTGAACTACTTGATTATAAAAAACACTTCTTAAGAACACTAACATTTATGTTCTCCAGACTGTAAGGAAACGGATGTGTTATTCGTGAAAGCGTATCAGACAACGTGTCCTTGGATACACTGAGATGATTTTTTGATTCCTTGGCAATGAAAACGCAAAAATTTTACATCTTATAAACTTTAAATCCTTTTGTGTTATCCAGCTTATAATGAAACACATGCCTTATCACTGCTAACATACAACACGTATTACTGTCACACTACTTCACACAGACGATAAAAAAATAAAATAAAATAAATAAATAAATAAAATAGTAAAATCCTCTATCTTATGAACTTTAATTCCTGGTGTGTCATCCAGTTTATAATGAAGCAGAAGCATCATTACTGTTAACATACAAGCACACGTGTCACTACCTTCACACAGATGATAAAATAAAAACAAACATAAACATCGTTAAATCCAACATCCTACAAACTCTAAACCCTCTTATGACATCACATTATAATTGAACCTCCACGTTGTTGCTGGAAACGTACAGAAACACGTGTCCTTCACCGCCCTCTCTTTTGCACCTCGGTCGCTTCTCGCCTAGGATGTTCAATAAAGACTCCTCTCTCAGCGCTGGTCGCGTCATGGTCAGCCAGGAATGAACACTCGCGCACCACAACTTATGGAATCAATCTACATATGGAATACTACTTTCCTTTTTCCTTTGCATCGTCTCAGCTTCAATACATTCCCACGTGGGCATAAAGGGAAGGTAAATAATGGTTGCAATGTTGCTGTGGATTCTGTTGCAGTTCCGTGAATTTGTCCAGCTGCATCCAGTGTGCCTTGCCGGAGGTTTCATTTATTTATTCTTTTTATGTATTTTTGTTCTTCTCTTCCTTCTCTTCCTAATTATATATTTTTTTTCTCCATCATGCGCTACTCTGCCATTCTGTGAGCTTCTCTTCATATGTTTTTATCTCTTCTCATATAATATTTCTGCTAATTGTTAGAGGTTTCTTTACTTTTTATATATTTTTCCTTCTCTTTCTCCTACTTATTCTTTTCTTCTTCCCACACTATCCCTTTATACTTTTAACTTCTCTTCATACTCTTTTCTTTCTTTCTCATGTAACACTTCTGCTAACAACACACCACGGTCTAATTTATTCCACATAACTACCCAAATACGTTCTCCTCTATCCCAATTAATTATCTAGCCATTGTTTCTTTCGTTCCACTTAATTCACAAGTAACTGTCCAAAATATTAAAGAGCCATGTTCTCCTTTATCCCATCTAATCAACTGACCACCCTCCTGTATCCCATCTAACTACCCACTCACTGTCTCTTCTATCCTAACTAACTACTTTCTCTTATGTTCCATGTAACGAGGTAATGTCTCCTTTGTCTCACCTTTTTAACAGGCATTTTTTTTTTTAATTAGGTACCTAGTATTTCTCCTCTCTTCCACTTCAATGGATAATGTCTTTCCTATCCCAACTAATTTACTAGCTGTACTCTCCTCCACCCAGCTAGTCTCCTCTGTTCACTCTACTTAACCACACTCAATAGTTAGCCAGTCTCCCTCACCCGACTACTCGTAAACAAACAGGCCACTGTCTGCTCTCTCCCACCTAATCCAATCTTTCCTCCATCAAATTAACCACCTTGCCAACAATCAAGATACCGCCCTCCCTATTGTTTCCAGCCCAGTAGCATTAATGACGGTAATCCCTGCCCTCTCTAGTTATCGGTCTTTTTGTCACCATTCCCAGTTTTATGAAGGGCGAGGCGCGTGGCGATGGGCGAAGCTTCCGACCATCAGGGATTAAATTCAAGGGGTGAGTATTGGCTAAGCTGTGACCTGGGAGACTTGATTATCTCCACTGTGTGTTGTGTGTTGTGGGTTTTTGATGTAGTGTAGTGAAGAGAGTTGTTGTTTGTTGGGGTTTGTATTACAAGTGTTACTGGGGTATTGGTGGTAGTGGTGAGTAGTGGTAGTAGTAGTAGTAGTAGTAGTAGTAGTAGTAGTAGTAGTAGTAGTAATAACACTGATGTATGTTTCATGTATTTTTTTTCACTGTAGAATGAATAAATTATTTTTATTGTGTGTGTGTGTGTGTGTGTGTGTGTGTGTGTGTGTGTGTGTGTGTGTGTGTGTGTGTGTGTGTGGAGTATGAGGCAGTCTCTCTCTCTCTCTCTCTCTCTCTCTCTCTCTCTCTCTCTCTCTCTCTCTCTCTCTCTCTCTCTCTAACACACACACACACACACACACACACACACAGGAATATGAGGAAGAAAACATAAGAATCACAGTCAGCCAATCAGTCTGTAAACACAAACAAGACATAAACACCTGCAGCTAATACAAAAACGTACCTCAGGCGAACCAATTAAAGAAAAAGTAAAAAAAAACAAAGAATCACACATACTGAAAGGCACAAATTGCTTCCATCACAACCAATAGACGCTCGTCACAGTTTGAAAAGATGCTTTCCTTAGAAACATATTCCCTTCTCTCTACATCCTCTTTCACTCACCCCGTTACCTCTCTCTCTCTCTCTCTCTCTCTCTCTCTCTCTCTCTCTCTCTCTCTCTCTCTCTCTCTCTCTCTCTCTCTCTCTCTCCCCATTATTGGAATCTCCTGTACAAATAACTAGACATATATTTACGTAAGAAATTATCCCAAGAAGCGGTGTCAAATTGTAGACCTTTCGGACAGAACACTAATATGAGAAAACTTCCCCCGTGAACAGCAGTGTTTGGAATGCCAGCGAAAGGTGACTGTAGCGATAAAAAGGTTTAATGCAATTGTACAAATAAAGTTCTATAACAAAGAAAGGACAATATTAACTTCCTATTCTCTACTTCCTGTGTCCATGGAAGCAATGCTTCACAGTGTTCTGAATGGAGACGTAGGTGGTGAAGGCAACACAGCTCAGGAAATGACAGCTTTATTCCTGACTAGTAATTTCGTAGGAATGACAATACTAACTACCTCTTCTCTCTTTCCTGTGTCCATGGAAGTAATTTTTAACAGTGTTCTGGATGAAGATGTGAGTGGTAAAGGCAACACAGCTCAGGAAATGACAGCTTTATTCCTGACTAGTAATTTCTTAATGGCTTCCTCAGAGGATTACAGAAGAAGAGCATAAATAAAAGTCTTTCTTCTCATGCCTTGTTCCCTTCACCTCCTGCCTCCTGTTTGTCACAGTGTCCTCACTAGTGTTCTCAACATCAACAATGACTGACTGTACCTATGAAAAGTTGTTGAAAGAGTAAGTTATCTAACACACGTACTGGATGTTGGTTGTGTAGGAGAAGGCGGCATGTTGGTAAGGCAAGAGATATTATGTGCACTGACTCACACACTGGGACTTGAGATTGTCATGCAAACTAAAATATCACAGTAAAAAAAAAAAAAGGCTAAACAGAGTGGAAGAGAAGTAGGGAAAAGAACCTAAGTAAAGAACAAAAATATATAAGATAAAAAAAAAGATTAAATACTGACGGAGAAAAGAGAGGGCAGGCGCGCGCGCGCGCGAGAGAGAGAGAGAGAGAGAGAGAGAGAGAGAGAGAGAGAGAGAGAGAGAGAGAGAGAGAGAGAGAGAGAGAGAGAGAGAGAGAGAGAGAGAGAGAGAGAGAGAGGAGAGGAGAGGAGAGGAGAGGAGAGGAGAGGAGAGGAGAGGAGAGGAGAGTAAAGAGAAGAAAAGTGTAATAGAAGAAGAAAGTAAAGAGAAAAGAGTAAAGAGAAGAAAAGAAAAGAGAAGAAAAGAGACGAGGAGAGGAGAGGAGAGGAGAAGTTCTTTCCTCTCCTCTCCTTTCATTAGGAGCTGTATCTTGACTGGGCAGGCCTGAAGTGAGGGAGGAGAGAGTAAGTGGGAAGAGACGAGAGCAGCGGAACAGAAAAGGAGGAAGAAACTCTAATGAGAGAAAGGGGTGACTTTACTTGTACAACTGCCGTTAACCTAAAAAATAAAGTGCGCCTCAATCCCTCTTCGTCAGGACCACGTTGCCATGCACAGTGCACATCCAAACTTGCTTCTGTTGATTGACAAGTTAGGGGTTGGCGGAGTGAACGTGCGCGTGACGTGTTTCTCTCCATCACATTCTCCTCTCCTGCTGCCACTGTTTGCTGTCTCGCTAATAATTCTGTCTTCCCCTCGACCCTCTTCCTTCTACAAGTGTTCTCTTCAGACTTTAAACAGCTTCCTTCGTCTCTCTCTCTCTCTCTCTCTCTCTCTCTCTCTCTCTCTCTCTCTCTCTCTCTCTCTCTCTCTCTCTCTCTCTCTCTTACATTAGTTAATCAGTCAGCCAATCATTCATTCAGTCAGTCAGTCAGCCAGCCAGCCAGCCACTCAACCAGTCAACAGGTAAATTAACAAGTTGAAAGGGACAAAAAGTAATCGAGTTTTTGTAATGAATTCCACTCATTGAAGAAATAAAAGTTGAAAAAAGTTGCTTCCTTTCGTATCTAGAAACAAGAGATTGCATTAGAGATGAAAGGAAGACACGTGTAGAGAGAGAGAGAGAGAGAGAGAGAGAGAGAGAGAGAGAGAGAGAGAGAGAGAGGTGGCAGGTAAGGTTACGTTGGGTAAGGTCAGGTAAGGTCAGGTCAGGTTAGTTTAGGTCAAGTCAGGTTAGGTTAGGAAATGTTAAGTCAGGTAAGGGTTAGATATAATAGAATAGGATATGATATGATAGGTTAGGTTAGGTTAGGTAGGTTAATAAAGGTAAGGTTAGGCAAGGTTAGGTTATGTTAGGTTAGGTTACGTAAGGTAGGTTTAATAAAGGCAAGGCAAGGCAAGGCAAGGCAAGGAAAAAGTAAAGTAATGTAAAGTTAGATTAGAATAGATTAGGTCAAGGCAGGCTTCAGCTGGGTCGCTAGATTTATTTACTCGAGAGCTCGTTTTCTTCCAGCCTGAATGATTGAAGTGGCTCCGCTTGCCTTCGTCTGGCTTCGCTTTGCTTGGTGCTCTGTGTGTGTGTGTGTGTGTGTGTGTGTGTGTGTGTGTGTGTTAGGCGATCGAAAGTGTGGTTAGGTTAGATTGTTCCATGTTAAGCGATCAAATGAGTGAGTGAGTGAGTGAGTAATTAGGTTAGGGTTGATGTTTAGTGATGGGACATTTTTTTTATTTTTTAATGCATAATTACATCTGATTATTCTTTGTCGATTTGTCCATTTCTCTCCCTGTCTCTCGGCATCTCTGTCTACCTTATCAAATTCTTCAAATCTCTCGTCTATTCAGAAAACTCTCTCTCTCTCTCTCTCTCTCTCTCTCTCTCTCTCTCTCTCTCTCTCTCTCTCTCTCTCTCTCTCTCTCTCTCTCTCTCTCTCTCTCTCTCAACGTTTCATCACCTTTTTTCCATCTCAATTTTTAGTTCAGCCTTTCGTTCAACAATCTTTCTCTCTCTCTCTCTCTCTCTCTCTCTCTCTCTCTCTCTCTCTCTCTCTCTCTCTCTCTCTCTCTGCTCTGCTCTGGGAGGGCGCTGAATTGATGCAGGGCATTTATGTTTTATAATCCCTCAGGTCAGGACAGGAATGAGAGCGGATCTTCCATCAGCAAGCGAGGCAAGAGAGGCGTCCTTTGCCTCGCTCAAGTAGGATCTGCGGGGCTCACTGCATTGCCTGAGCCACGCTACCCAAGCTCTGCCCCTCCCTCGCCTTGCTTACCCCGCCACTCAATGGTACACACTCACCAGTTGGCAGTGCACAGTCAGCAGGGAACTTTACAGTATTGGGAATATTCATGAGTGGGGATAGGTGGAAATAATAATATGTAGGTTTGGTTCATTCGTTTGTACATTGAGTGCCACGTTAAGTCTGATCAATTTTTGTAGTTTCGCTTGTTTTAAGTAAAGTCTTAAGAGCCTGTTAGGAATCTAGCGGTATTTGTCATCTTGTTACTTACCTACGTAATAACACACACACACACACACACACACACACACCAGAACACAAGAAAATAATGCAAACTCCAAGAGTTTGCATTAATAAATGATTAATAAATAAGTGATTAATAAAACAAACTTCATCTGAACAAATCGTCAAAGCTGTGGCTTGAAAACATCCGTAGCATCACTGAACTAACGATAATACCAACATGGAAAACCTCAATTGCTAAGAAATAAGCAAAGATTGTGATGGGCAGGGAAAGAAAGGGAAAGATTATGAGTAATCTGAGACGCTGTAGCCTAGTGGCTCCTCTGTGCGCAGATAAAACAACAACAACAACAACAACAACAACAACAACAACAACAACGACAACAACAACAACAACAACAACAACATCAACTAAACACTTGCACCAAACAGTGACACTATTAAAATGAACATGAACAAGGAGACCAATTGAAATGTTGAGGCCAAGAGAAGAGTTGACAAGTGGTGATTGGAGACGCTGCATCCTGTTTGCTACTAGTTTCTCAATGCACAAATAATAAACAACGACTGAACAGATACGCAGAACACGGGGTGATCAGAAACATTGCAGCTTATTACCTTCCTTACTTCCTCTATGCGCAAGTAACAAGCAAATGACTGAACAAATACGCAAAATATGGGTTGACCAAAAACACTGCAGGCTGCTGCTAACCTTTCAGTTCCTCTATGCACAAATAATAAATAAACAAAACACATGCACACAAAATAGTGACTAGTACATTACCAACATCGACAGGAAGACACGGGGAAGAGCAGGGAGGGAATATGACGCCTTCAAGGTGACTGAGAGGCGATTCCAACACCCCGCGGCTCTCCACGGCACAGTCTGCACCGCCGCCTCGCAGTTCTCACGACCACTGCACACAGTAATGTTACGGAGGCACAATTACCGGGAAAACTAACACACGGGCCGTCACCTTTACGTCACCACGAGATAATGGAGAGGCGACCAAAACTGAATGAGTATCTCAGTTCGTTCAGCAGTTTACAGCACACGGTATTGACACGTACGCACAAGTACTAAGGAAACTAGTACGCGGCCGCCCGCTGTCTTGACGTAACCACGCGGCAGTGGCGAGGCGAGCAGGACTAAGGCGGCTGAGAGTTACAGGTTCAGTGTCTCAGTTCGAAGGTTCGTTGTTTGGAGTATTGTTCACGCAGCTGAGCCAAATGTCCACGGTCTGACAGTGCGGGAAATATTTATACCATTCTTTAGTGTGTAGGAGGAGACGTGAATTAAAGATGAGGTGTAATATAAAATCTCCAGGGGACGTACTTATATTCAATGGCCTTTATTGTCACGTGAGACTAACCCGCGCTGACTCGAGTCATGCACTGAAGCGTTACGTTGCCAGACTCCACACGGAACATTAATCCTAGATGTGTGTGTGTGTGTGTGTGTGTGTGTGTGAGAGAGAGAGAGAGAGAGAGAGAGAGAGAGAGAGAGAGAGAGAGAGAGAGAGAGAGCATAATTTCTATTCGTATGATTTTTCTTTATCTTTTATTTATTTTCTATCTATTTATATTTATGTATTTGTTAATTGTTTGGGTGGGTATACACTCAGTGCCACCACCACCACTGCGATTTGTGGCGCTGTGTTGCAGTCATTGTCATCATAATCATCATCATTGTCCTCATCTTTCTTTTCTTCTTCCTCCTCTTCTTCTTCCTCCTCGTTCTTCTTTTCCTCCTCTTCATCATCAACATATTCTCTTCCTCTTCCGCCTCCTCATCATTAGAAATTTGTTCCTCTCCTCCTCTTCCTCCTCTTTCTCGTCCTCCTCCTCCTCCTCCTCCTCTCTCTCTCATCTCCTCCTCCTCACCATCATCATAATCTCCATCTTTCTCATCAGTCACTACAACCTCCTCCTCCTCTTCACCACCACCACCACCACCACCACCATCATAATCTATTTCCGGTAATACTGCAGTACAAATGTCTTCCAAACATCCTATACGCATCATCATTTTTGTCTATTCCAGGTCACCCGAGCAACACTTCTCTCTTCTCTCCAACTCAAATGAATCAGTGAGCACTGCCTTGTTTTACCATCCTTTCGTTGACATTCTGCTTTCCTAACTGTCTGTATCACTGGCCCCGCGCTTACTGTGCCCTGCGTATGTCAACTTACTTCTTCAGTGCACTATCACCATCAAGAAGCGGGGTCAGGATTTGCTTAAATGGACATGCCGTGACTCTCTATATATGACGAGGACAGACGAGACTACGAGTGAATATACCGGGTCAGTTTTAGTCTCTTCGTAAGGTATTCAAACCAAACACTCCTCTTATTTGTTCGGGAGCTTACCAACTTAGGAAGCGTTTTTGGTTGATAGCTTACGAAAAGACTGTGGAATTGACCCTTTTGCCTTACCAGTTCAAATTTTCGGTACTCTCCCAAACGACAAGCAGTGTGCAAAGTTGATTGTGGAACCTGATGACGGCTAAAGCACTTTTGTTGGTTAGCTAGCAAGAGGAAAAAGGGTGACTCTGGAACTGGCCTGTCAGCAATAAGGCGGTAGTTTGAAGGGTTAGACTGGATGGGGACGATAGGTGGAAATAGGTAGGTGTGTGTTTTGTACAGGGACCGCCACGTGCAGACCTGATGGCTTCTTACAACTTTCATTATTTTCTTATGTTCTCATGTTCTTTTAAGGAGGAGAAGGAGTGGTCAGACTTTCTCGCCTTCCACCTCTGTCTCTGTCTGTAACCTTTTCACTGCTATTTGACACATCTTTTAATCACTAACCACTCCGAGACATATTTTCTTCTAAATTGCAAAATGTATTCCTTTCTATGCCTTGTGTTTCCTGTAAATGGTGATGAGGGGAACGTACGTTGTTTTAGTGTTGTGAATTGTTGCATACCGCAGTGGAAGGGCAGCAGGGTGTTGCGTCATGGCCTTCCAACTTCCCAGTCTTCTTATCTTGACTGGTGCGAGGTCGTCACGGTGGCCTGTGCTTTTACTGACGGCATGGCGTATTTCTTCACTCATTACATGGTCTACCTAATAAATAGTCACGATTTTGCCTTACACAGTTTTGGTAAGAATAATTGGAGTAGGTGGGAAATATTAAGGAATTTTCTATTACACCAATGAAAATAAATAGAAAAATCGTTAAGTACATTATTTTTCTTAGGAATAACGTATTCTAGTCTATTTCTTTCCAATATACTTTAATCTTCCTTTTCTGACATTATTTTTTTTTTCCTTTCCACAAAATAGTCACTCGATTTTTTTTTTACTCCTTAGGGTTTTAAATGAACAATTTCAATTATATATATATATATATATATATATATATATATATATATATATATATATATATATATATATATATATATATATATATATATATATATATATATATATTTTTTTTTTTTTTCTTTCTTTTTTTTATGTGTGTGTGTGTGTGTGTGTGTGTGTGTGTGTGTGTGTGTGTGTGTGTGTTTGTGTGTAAGTAATGTTTATTGGTTTATAATATTAATACAAGAATTACTGTAACATTTTCATTTTGTATCAAATTGTGTTGAGCCGCAGCTCGTGCACACTTGTTTGAGTTGAGCCATTGTCACACAGAGAGCACTCACGCTTTCATGTCAATCATCCTTTTCAAAAACATACATAATCACACACACACACACGCACACACACACTCACACACACACACACACAAGTATACATATACACACACATACACACATACGTATATTTACATATACATTTAAGCATACATACATACATATACATGTACATACACGTACATACGCACGCATACATACATACATACATACGCACACATACACACATACATACATACATACACACAGATACATAAGTAATGTAAGTGGAACATCTGTGGGAAACAAAAATAATTCCAACAAAATAATAATAATAGCATAATGACTTATGGAATTTGCAGAATTTTCGACCCTACTGTTTTTAATTAAGGGAAATAAAAGAGAATGGCGGCTGTCTTGCATTAGAGAAAACAAAAAAATTTTACTCAGACTTTAAAAAAATAATTAAATTAATCTTCCAATACTATTTTAAACAGTTTTTAGGATAATGCAAGCATCTCTTCTATTTTATCTATTATTTCGTGGTGTTTTGTACTATTAATTATCAGTTTTTAGTGCAAGAAGTTCAAGAAAAGCGGAAAAAAAACAAAAACACTATATAGATAAGGACAATATGGTCGCTATTAACATGTATATTTACAAGATTTTCGACTCCATAATTTCCAAGGAGTGAGCGGCGGCCATCTAGGAAACTGAAGTATTAGAGAAAACGTGATATTTTAACGCCAACTAAAGAAAAACTGAATTGATCTAACTATTAATAACTTGTAATATATTTACGATAGTGTTAACATTTACTGTTATATGAATCGGCTATAATTATTTATTGGCGTTGATATTACGTAAATTACACAAGCTTAATCTATGACAACATATATATAACGAAAAAAAAATAAAAAAATGACGTCTCTCTCAACACACACACACACACACACACACACACACACATACACACACACACACCTTTATGTACGTATACTGTAGGAAATATTGTATTTTTATTGGTTCCTCTGCAAATACAGTAGAAATGTTGTGTGTGTGCCAGTGGAGCCTTAAACACACCCTTAAAAACACTCGTAACCTCAAGTAGAGCCCTTTAAAACAGAGCAGGTGTGGGTGTTGAAGAGATTACAAGTGTTGTGAATTATATACATTATTTTTAAGCAGCTTGGAAGGTTGCAGTGACGAAAGCTGTTGAAGACTGACAAAAACACTGACTTGGATATTACTTGTTGTGTAATCTGTCGTAAGTGTAATTAAATAACTCGCCTCGCCAGCTTTGTGGTGTAATTGTCTTTGTAATTGTACGAATTATAGAGGAAATTACTATTACGATTACGAGAGTTTATTATTATCATTATTATTATTATTATTATTATTATTATTATTATTATTATTTCTGCAAGTTAATGAAAAGTAGTTATTGGATTACATTCCATTATTTATTTATTAATTTATCTAACTATTTATTTATTATTTATTTATTTATGTATTTATTTATGTATGTATGTATGTATTGAATTTGTTGGTACAAATTTAAATGATACAAACAATAATTTTCTTTTCCTCCACCTGTCCACAAACTGACACCCACCCACCCAGCCACCCCCAATAGTCCACCAATCCAGCCACACCCACCCAAACACATCCACCCACCCATCCACCTCCACCAGCCCACCCATCCACCACCCACTACACCAGATCCACCCACCCACCCACCACACACTCCCTACAGACACACCCACCCAATCTTCCATCAGTGAGTTGTTTGAAAATATTCTTATTATTACTGAGGCTTCAAATGTTCTTATGTACCCGCTACTAATTCAACAATACGCCCACGCACTCTCACACACACGCACTCTCACGCCCACGCACGCACACGCACTTACGCCCATGCACACGCACTCTCACGTCCACGCACTCACATGCACTCTCACGCCACGCACGCACAATCTCACGCACACCTACTCACACGCACTAACGCCCACGCACACACACACACACACATTCTTACGCCCACGCACGTACACGCACTCTCACGCCCACGCACTCTCACGCACACACACACGCACCCTCACTCACACGCACGCCCACGCACTATCACGCCTACGCACGCACACGCACTCACGCACTCTCACACACACGCAGTCTCACACCCACGCACTCTCACGCCCACGCACGCACATACACTCTCACGCCCACGCACGCACATGCACTCACGCCCACGCACACGCACTTTCACGTACAAGCACGCACACGCACTCATGCAAGCACACGCACATGCAGGCGCGCACACACACACACACACACACACACACACACACACACACACACACACACACAGACACACACACACACACACACACACACACACACACAGCAATGAATACTATGCTGATGATATTTCCTCTGCAGGGCATCAACCAGAAGTGAGGGTCATGCACCACACACCACCACACACTCCCCAATGCATCTGCCACAAGCAAGGCCACACCACACACCACCACACACTCCCCAATGCATCTGCCACAAGCAAGGCCACACCACACACCACCACACACTCCCCAATGCATCTGCCACAAGCAAGGCCACACCACACACCACCACACACTCTTTTTCCTTACCATTCACCACAAGTAGGGAAACATTCTCACACACACACACACACACACACACACACCTGGTGGACCCTCTGCCTCAAGGCCCCACACATCAGTTGAAGCAGTGGCACTCCTCAACTCCCTGGACGCACACCCCCATCCTCTGGTTCTAGCCATTCCAACTCACTTGCTGCATGTTGTTTTCCCTGAGGTTCCAAGATCACCTGTTAAGGAGAGCATGTTGTGTCAGTATATAATGAATGACAGCTGGCTACATGGTCTCCTTTGAGTAGTAGTAGTAGTAGTAGTAGTAGTAGTAGTAGTAGTAGTAGTAGTAGTAGCAGTAGAATAGAAGTAATAGCAGCAATAGAAGTAGTAGTAGTAGTAGTAGTAGTAGTAGTGGTAATAGTAGTAGTAGTAGTAGTAGTAGTAGTAGTGGTAGTAGTAGTAGTAGTAGTAGTAGCTATAGTAGTAGAAGTTGTTGTTGTAATAGTAGTAGTAGATAAATAAATAGACAGAAATAAATGAAAAATAAATAGAAAGAAAAAAAAAGGAAGAAAGGAGAGAAAGAAGCAAAACATGGTGTTTTAATTAATGTATCTGTATGTGTTCATTATAACAGATGGAATGAAGAATGAATTAAAAAGTGTGACAAACATTTCCACTTGCTTCTACCGGCAGTGATAGGTTAGGTCAGGTCAGGTACACCTGCTGACACGACTGATAACAAAACACATCACTGGAAACGCGCAAGACAGCAGGTCATGACATACTCTTGATAGCCACAGAGAACGATTCATAAATTATTTCAAAGGACCTTAACAATGATCTTATTTTCATCCATCTATCCACAAACTTACGCACACCCACCCACACACCCACCCCCAATAGCCCACCAGTCCACCCACACACACCCAAACACATCCACCAGTCCACCCACCTATACCAGCCCACCCATCCATCCACCCACTACACCAGATCCACCCACCCACACACCCACCACACACTCCTTACAGACCCATCCACCCACCCAACCCTCCTTCCACCCATCCACCCACTAACCCAGACACTTACACTAAATATGTGGACTTTTACAGCATTTTCTGGGCCTGTTAAAAACTCGAAAAGTTGATATTTTGTGATTTTTTATTTCTTTATTTCAACTGCTACCTAACTTCTGATTGTATTTTTTAAGTGTTTTTTTGCATTCCAGTGTGTGTGTGTGTGTGTGTGTGTGTGTGTGTGTGTGTGTGTGTGTAAGTACCGTAAGCGGACCCAAGCACCATATTCCCTAAGGACACTTCCACAACCTATCTTATCATATACATAACACAGTACAGTACTCACTAGGCCTGCCACGAGAAAAATAAATAAATATATATATATATATATATATATATATATATATATATATATATATATATATATATATATATATATATATATATATATATATATATATATATATATATATATATATATATATATATATATATATATTTTTTTTTTTTTTTTTTTTTTTTTTACTCATAGAAATATATATAAAGAACAACAACAACAACAACAACAACAACAACAACAACACACACCCACACACACACACACACACACACACACACACACAGATAGGGCAGAGGAAAAGAGAGGGTGAGTGGAGTGACTCGGGCAGAGAGGAGGCAGGGAGGAGCTGGAAGGAGCAGGAGAGGCGGATAAGGTTATATATCTTGTAGTAACAGGGCACTGACACACACACACACACACACACACACACACACATAAGTAAAATGAATCGAGAAATAGGTAACTTAGCTCCAAAATAAGCCCAAATAACACGTAAGAAAGAGAGGCAGACATCCTTGTTGTCATCTGAGGCTCCGCCCACAGCCGCCATGACGCCGGAGTCTTGTGTCACTCCAATCAGGCTCTCTTTTACTTGTGCCTTGCCTGCCTCTGTGTGTGTGTGTGTGTGTGTGTGTGTGTGTGTGTGTGTGTGTAAAACTACCGTAACCTGACCCAAGCACCGTATTCCCTAAGGACACTTCCACAGCCTACGTGACCTTATCATACACATAACATGCAGTACTTACAAGGCTGCCACACTGCACACGCTGAGCAGACGCAGTAATAAGCCGTATGAACACAAACTGTACCGCTGTATTGTCTTGCAAACGTAATATTAAAGTAAAATAATCCCAGTAATAGTATTGTCACACCGTGACGGTCACCGTGACGCACACCAACAAATTGAAGTCTCCAGCTTGTGTTTCCTGCGTCTCTCGCCCCCTCAAAGTGCACGGTTGTTATGTCATTAGCCTGTGTTCCTTGTACTGCTGTCTGGAACTTCACCGTTAAATGAAACTTTTATCCTACAGCTTCGTGTGAGATGACTGTTAACGAGATTTCTGTGAGGCGACGCTGATACCGAAGCACGCAAAGTTACAAGCTCTAGCTCAAGGGAATGCTGCTAAAGCTGCACAGCCGTGGGTGCTGAGAGCACAGGTGCAGACTTGTGTCTAGTCCAGCCACTGATCGATCTCACCTCAGACTCTCACGCATCACTCTCCCAGAATCCACAGACCACGTATCCACACATCCACCCTATGAACTTCCCTCCCTCATCCACTCTGCCTCTCTCTCTCTCTTCCTCTCTCTCTCTCTCTCTCTCTCTCTCTCTCTCTCTCTCTCTCTCTCTCTCTCTCTCTCTCTCTCTCTTCTTTCCTGCTTGCTTATCTGTTTTCCTGTTCACCTCCTTCATGATTTCTTCCTCCCGTTTCTCTCTGTTTCTCTGTGTATCCTTCCTTCATGTGTCCTTCCTGTTTCTCTCTCTTTCCTTGCGATCTCCCACGTGGCACATCTTCCAGTGTCACCCTGCGGTACCTCCTATGATCCCACTCCTCCTCTCTCGTTCCCACGCCTCCTCCCATGTTCTCACACCCCTCTCCCATTGTTTCTTCCCTCTCTTTCATGTTCCTACGCCCTCTCCCGTGTCACCACTATCTCCCATGCCCCGATTCCATGTTCCCACGCCCCCTCCCTTGTTCCCACGCCCCCCCTCCCAGTTAATTAGCGCGCGTAAGACAGGTGGCGAGTAACAGGATTAATGTTGGTGAAACAGCCCCCTGGTGTTATTTTATTAATGAGCTCTCAGTGATTACTGAGTGGGTAAAAACAATCATGATGGTTCCCGCTTCAGTATTAATTACACTTTGACCTCCCCACCCTCCCCCCACGCCCACCCCACTCGTAAGCCTCGCAAGGGTGTTTACTGTTTCACTCGTGTCTTCATTGCCCTTCGGTACTGATTCACGTATTCGCTGCAACCTCATGTACGTGTAGCGCTTAGAACCATATTCCACAATACTTGAGCGCCGCACCTACACCACTTTTAAATGGGTGTGCTATATTTAAAGCTTCACAGGTTCTTGAGGGTGTTTTTACGGTGCTAGTGACAGATGAACAAAGTTTTCCCATTATCAACGGGAGGAACAATCTTGAGAACCTGCCTAGTCATCTCTGTGGCCTTTGAAAATAGTCGTGGTGAGAGAACAAAGCGTTTCTGAATACGGGGAAGGTCCTGTCCCTGGCATGGAATAGACGGGTAAGTCACAGAAACAGGAGAAAAGTTGAGGATTTTTTTTTTCTTTTTTGTTCTGGTGTAGGCTTAAGGGGTGGTAATGCTGATAGGATAATGCAGCAAGGGTGTGTGTGTGTGTGTGTGTGTGTTGCAAGAGATGCTGCGGCGCCTTGATTGCCTCGCCAGTGCAACACACAGGTGGGGCCGGCCGGTGTCTCGCTCAGGTGTTCGGTGCAGCCTCGCTTTACTACCTGAAGCGTGAAGCGTGAAGCGTGAAGCCTTTTTATGAGGACACGTCGCGCTTACGAATCAGCGAAGCCATCAAGGGATATTTTCCTACCTCTCTCATCCGCTTCTCCCTCTACCCCCTCTTCGCCCCCTTCTCCCTCCCTCCCTCCTTCTTCCCTCCTATCTCCCTCGTCCATTCCTTGTCCCCTCTACCCCCTCTTCGTCCCCTTCTCCCTCCCTCCCTCCTTCTTCCCTCCTACCTCCCTCGTCCTCTCTTTGTCCCTTCCTCCCTTCTTCCTTTTTTCCCTCCTACCTCCCTCGTTCTCTCTTTGTCCCCTCCTCCCTCCCTCTCTCCTTCCCTTCCTCGTTCCCTCGTTCCTCCTACCTCCCTCGACTCCGTCCTTCCCTCCCTTCCCTCCCGTTCTTCCCTCACCTGTTCCTCTCCCACTCCTCCCTCCCTCTTTCCAGTGGACGCGATAACGGCCGTGTCAGGAAAACTGTGGCGCAGGAAAAGGGAAAACGTGAATGAAAAAAAAAAGTGACTGATGATAGAAAAAAAAAAAATTTGGGGAAATGGTGAGCTTACGATATTCTCAGTGGGCATGCCTCGGGTTAATAAAGGGTTTTAAGGGTGTTTTAAGATGTTTTTAGGATGTTTTAGGGTCATTTGGCACGATTTAAGGTGTTCAAGGGTGTTTTTGGGTGTCTTAGGGTGTTTAAGCATGTTTTTAGGTGTTTTAAGATGTTTTTAGGTGTTTTAAGGGTGTTTTTAGTGTTTTAAGATAGTTTGGCATGTTTTTAAGGTGTTTAAGTGTGTTTTAAGGTTGTTTTAGGGTCGTTTGGCATGAGTTAAGGATGTTTGAGTGTTTTAAGGATGTTTTAAGGTTTTAGCATGATTTAAGGGTGTTTAAGGACGTTTTTGGGTATTTTAGGGTGTTTAAAGGTGTTTTTAGGGTGTCTTATCACTCGACCTGGTAACTGAGGGTAATAAAGACGGGAAAGAGAGACAGAGAGAGAGAGACACACAGGGACAGACAGTAGGCGAGTGAGGAGGAAATGAAAAAAAGATAAACCAGATAAAGATTAGCCAAGGTAATTAGTCTTGTGGTGAGTCATGATTGTCTAGACTGATCCATCTGTGTCCTGTTCTAACCTGCCTTATCCTACGTCATCCTAAACCAACTTAATGTAAGCTTAACCTTTATCTCACCTAACCTAACCTGTCTTATCCTACGTCATTCTAACCCAACTTAATGTAAACTTAACCTTTATCTCACCTAACCTAACCTGTCTTATCCTACGTCATTCTAACCCAACTTAATGTAAGCTTAACCTTTATCTCACCTAACCTAACCTGTCTTATCCTACGTCATTCTAACCCAACTTAATGTAAGCTTAACCTTTATCTCACCTAACCTAACCTAACCTTATCTGACCTAACCTTACCTAACCTAACCTGTCTTATCCTACGTCATACTAATCCAATTTAATGTAAGCTTAACCTTATCTCACCTAACCTAACCTTATCTGACATAACCTTACTTAGTCTAACCTTATCTGACCTAACCTGCAACATCTCTGCGCCGCACCTCCACTACTTTCAAAATTCTTTAGTTCAAATGACACGGGTTTTCAAAGGTACCTTTTTATTATTCTAGCGACACGTTAACATGATTTCTACATTATTAACAGGTAAAACACCCTTGAAAACACGGTTAAGTGTCTCTGTCGTGTTGGAAAACACTAGTGAGGGAGCAGAGCGCTTCTAAACACGGGCATAAGGAGAAAGGGCGTCAGCGTGTCCTTACGTCCTCATTTTTTAACTTACACTGCTGAATATTTGACGCTGGTGGGTGACAGTCGCTGCGAGGTGTGTGTGTGGGTGTGTGGGTGGGTGGTTGTGTGTGTGTGTGTGTGTGTGTGTGTGGGTGGTTGTGTGTGTGTGGGTGGGTGGGTGGGTGGGTGGTTGTGTGTGTGTGTGTGTGGATGTAGAGGATATTACTGCCACTGACCTTGACTTCAGTACCAGAAAACCCTGTATTCGTACTTTGCTGTCTCATTATTTTTCATTTATTTATTTATTTATTTATTTTATTTATTTTTTTTTAAGGCCAGGGGACGGTTAATCGGATTCTTAAAGCGTGTTTTTCTCATTAGTGGTATTGAATGCTGGAGAACACCTTTGAAAATTCCTAGTTGAACTGTTATCACAATCATGAAAACGTCCTTGAAAACTAATAACTCCCTCTGGATTCTTGTTAAATTGTCACTAGAATCATGAAAAACCCATGAAAACTTGTATAAAATTTCCTTGAATCATAAAAAAAAACATGAAAACCAATGATATATATCCTTTCAATCTTACTAAACTATCACTAGAATCATAAAAAAAACACCCTTGAAAACTCCAGTAAGGTCCTTTAAAGCCTGGCATAAGTAACTGACTAAACATACTAAACACCTAAGTCTACAGAACTGAAACCCCCAGTGGTGACTCCCTCCACACGTGAGAGAAGCAAACGAATCAAGTCAGTGGTATTCATTACATATTACGCTAAGTCCAAATTGCAAGGGTTTACCGGCGTCAGTTGGACCAGTGCGGTGTGCTCACTCGTGCGGGGGAGATACTGAGGCTTAGGACGGCTTGAAAATCGTGTAATTTTGGCAGCTTAATCCTTTCACAATGCTT
>NW_026973673.1:1535000-1627500 GCF_035594125.1 Scylla paramamosain | reverse complement strand
TCACCATTATCTACTGCCTCGTACACCTTTCTGTAAAAACTTAACAAGTTTGTCAGGCAAGACTTCTTCGTGAAGCCATGCTGTGACTGTTGAGTCATAGAGTAATGGATTAATGACAACATCAGCATTTTCCTCTAAATCCTTCGTGTCGTGCAAGCGAAGTAAGCGTCAAAATTCACCTCCTCTTACAACCAATAGGACAACTTGGACTGTACGTCAGCCGTTCAGACATGACACTAACTCGTCACGGTGGTCAGATAGAAATGAAAATTCACCGTGTGTTATTCACCTGCAAGATGGCAGTATGTAACAATAAGTTCATAAATCTCCCACCAGACGGCAGAATACTCACTAAGATAATTTGCAAGGCTATATATCACTCCAGCTAACAGATGGCACGACAAACCGATACACCGTCTGATTCACTAATTGACTGGCTGACTACCTAGCTGAGGAACCAAACAGGTAATACACATAATAAGATCATTAACCAACGAGCCAATGGGCAAATAAAACAGAGCTACTTCAAAACTTAAAAATAAGACAATCAGAATGAAAAATATGTGAAATATCAATAAAAATGGAAGAGAGACTACTTCAAGTCACCATCTATGAGAAAGAAAGCATATCTAGTACATACCTGCAGCCACACTAATGACCAAGCCACACCTGTCCTTCGCTTACCTGTGGAGAGGCGGAGATTAATTACTGAAGAAGGGGAGCTCTTCATGAGGGGGAGAAGGGAGGGAGGGAAGGTAGGAGGAGGGTTGGGAAGGAGGTAAGTACCAGTCTGTTTAGAGGTCTCTCTCTCTCTCTCTCTCTCTCTCTCTCTCTCTCTCTCTCTCTCTCTCTCTCTCTCTCTCTCTCAACACAAAAAGGTCACAGCAATAAACTTAACAAGAGAAAAAGGAGATAAGAACATGCAGAAACAATTTTCCAAATAGAGCAACAGATCACTGGAGTTCATTACCATATATATATATATATATATATATATATATATATATATATATATATATATATATATATATATATATATATATATATATATATATATATATATATATATATATATATATTACAGCATAGTCATCCCTGTTATCCATGATTTCAGCCTCCATGGTTTCACTGTACATGGATTCCTGCAAAGCACAAATTCAAATAACAGAGGAGGAGATGAGAGGCAACTTACCAGTGTTAATTGTCTTTCTCTATCTATTTAGTTAATTGATAAATAAAATGTTTGTAAGCATGTACATGCAGCTTTTCTTTACTTAAACAAGGTTTTCATGGCTCAGGGGTGTTAACTAGTTTTCCTTAGTTAGAATGACTACTGCTTCCATGTACAAGACTTGCCTCTGTGTGCTGAACACACAGCAGGGGTGAGGATGTCTGTCTTCATGTCTGTCTTTCTCTCACCCTAAACCTTCCAAACCTTGGTTCTTGTGTTATACATGATAGAGGGGTGGCCCATAAAATGTACTTCAGCCTTCCATCACCTGAATCTAATGCACTTTATATTTCTGTCCAGAATTATGCCAAGTCTGTCCTCCAACTAGCCAAAACCTCCTTCATCAACAGAAAATGTCACAATCTTTCTAGATCTCTCTCTCTCTCTCTCTCTCTCTCTCTCTCTCTCTCTCTCTCTCTCTCTCTCTCTCTCTCTCTCTCTCTCTCTCTCTCTCTCTCTCTCTTTGTGACTTCTGTCACCTAGCCATAAATATCTCTAATAACACTGCTTCTTCATCTTTCCCACCTGTATTTCAACTTGATGGCAATACTGCCATCTCATCTATCTCTAAAGGTGAACTCTTTGCTCAAATCTTTGCTAAAAACTCTACCTTGAGTGATTCAGGGCATGTTCCTCCCTCTCCTTTTCCCTTGGATTATTTCATGCAACCCATTAGTCCCTCATACACCGGACGCACACCGGACGTCAAAACATCTTCATGTCAAACTGCACCAGCGCACAAGTGCAATAAAATCTTATTTAAATTAATTAAAAATAAAGTTTCTATTGTAAGTGCATCAATGTTTTTGGTGAGTTCAAGATGAGCATGCCTTTCACAGAAGCAATCAACTGGTGACAATGATGCTTCTCAGAATCGGCAGACAGCTAGATCATTTGTCAGTTTCATCCTGTGATTCAGGCTTGCAATCTGTGACAAATAATGATTTCAGTTTTCCTTTATTTTCTTGAGATCTAATTGACATATCACAATGTCAACAGTACCATTGTAAAGTCCATAAAAAGACAGTTTAGGTAATGTACAGCCCACAAAATGCTTGCAGGAAAAGTTTTGAGCTACAAAATTGTGAACATTCTTTCTTGTTTTGTATTTATTTTTGAGGGAAAAAGTAAGTGAAATTTTATTTTTGGCAATCACCAAAAAGACAATTTCCTTGTGAATCTAGTGATATATAATATGTGCCTTCTTATAAGTCTCAAAAGAAAGAAAACTTCTAAATCAAAGTTTTGCAAGGTGCACAGAGAGGCTGCAAATGGCTGCCAACAGAAATATTGGACAGAAAACTTGTGAAACTTACTGGTGCATGAGAGAGTTAAGATCCTTCACAATGATGTTTGCCATGCCCTCACTGACATTAACCCTTGGAAGGCTTACGGACCTGGTGGGGTCCCTCCTATTGTTCTCCAAAACTGTGCTTTTGTCACTGTCTTTGCCTGGGCAAACTCTTCCAGCTCTGTCAACATCTTCCTTTCCTTCATGCTGGAAGTAACTTCTAAACCACAGCATTAAAAGCACTTCAACATAGAATATTTCTGACTTAGATTAACTTGATCTTTCATTGCTGACAAAGTATGACCTTCCTCCTAGGACACCCAGTATATGTGTATATGTGTACAGTGTTCATCCTAAGTATTGCCCCCCCCCCCCCCCTGGCTGGATGGTCTGGTACTAATGGTGTAAAAAGCATGGCCCTCTTGAGAGTGAACCATTTTAGCCAAGAGTCTCAGCCCCTGTGATGACATGAGTGCATCCCTCAGCTTCACGCCACTGATCCATATCTGTACTCAGCGTGCCCTGAGGCGTGTTGGAGACCACTAACACCAGGCGACTTTTTCCGCATTCTGGCGCATTATTGCGCAACAACATCTTTTGATAACTCGCTGTTTGTTAATATGGCTCAAATGAAAGAGTACTCATTTGAGACTATTGTGCAGACCATGGGCCTCAAGGAAGCAGGTAATTCAGTCCAAGAAATAGCTGAACAGTTGGCAGCATCCAGGACAAGTCAAGCACTGCTCAAGGTGGTTCAGGCAGGAAGGGAACTGTGATATGCCTCAATCTAAAGCACAGTGTGGGAGCCCCACAGGGCTGTTACTGTCTTAAAGCGTCCAGTGGTCTTGACATCAGACTCCACTGGCTGCTTTAAGGCAGTAACAGCCCCCTTATTTGTCTTCCAGGGCCACCCACACCATTTTTTAGTTTCAGGCAGCACAATTCCCTTCCTCCCTGAACCACCTTGACCAATGCTTCACTTGTCCTGGATGCTGCAACTGTTCACTTATTTCTTTAACTCAATTATACACATACACATTCTTATTCCCCTATAAATATTGCAACACACAAAATGACAAAAGAAAAGAAAAAAAAATGCACAGAAAGTAGAGAATCGGAATGATACGAGCTACACTGTAGGTCACTGGTTAAAATTACAAGTGCTTTCAAGTGTGTGTTTAAGGTTCCAGTGGCAGATTAACAACATGTCTACAGTATTTGCAGAAGAAGCACTAAAAATACAATATTTCCCATATCATACATACATAATGGTGTTTTTGTATGTATGTGTGTGTGTGTGTGTGTGCGTGTGTGTGTTCGTTATATATATATATATATATATATATATATATATATATATATATATATATATATATATATATATATATATATATATATATATATATATATATATATATATATGTTGTAATAGATTGAGCTTGTGTAATTTATGTAATATCAACGCCAATAAATAATTAGAGTCGATTCATATAACAGTAAATGTTAACACTATCGTAAAACTACTATAATTTATTAATAGTTAGATTATATCATTTTTTTTTTAGTTAGCTAAAATAAAAAAAAAAAAACGTTTTTTCTAATACTTAAATTTCCAAGATGGCCGCCGTTCACTCCCTGGAAATCATGGGGTCGAAAGTCTTGCAAATATACGTGTTAATGGCATTCATATTGATCTTACCTATATAAATTAGTTTTCTCTTTTTCCTCTTTTCTTTAACTTCTTGCACTAAAAACTGATAATTAATAGAACAAAACATTACGAAATAATAGATACAATGGAAGAGACGCTTACACTATCCTAAAAACTGTTTAGAAATAGTAGTAGAGATTAATTTAATTTTTTAGTTTATGTTAATTTTTTTCGTTTTCTCTAATGCAAGACATCCGCCGTTCTCTTTTATCTCCCTAATTTACAAAGAGTAAGGTCAAATTTTTGCAAATTTACGTGTTTACATAGACCTTATTGACATTACACGTATTGCTAGAAAGAGAGAGAGAGAGAGAGAGAGAGAGAGAGAGAGAGAGAGAGAGAGAATGATAACGAAAAGAAGAGAAGGAAGAGGAGGAGGAAGAAGAAAAGAAGAGGAAGGAAGAAGAAAAAGAAAAAGAAAAGAGAAGAAAGAGGAGGAGGAGGAGGAGGAACAAACAAACAACAATAACCTCTTCCTCCTTCTCCTTCTTCCCCTTTATACCCTTCTCTCTCTCTCTCTCTCTCTCTCTCTCTCTCTCTCTCTCTCTCTCTCTCTCTCTCTCTCTCTCTCTCTCTCTACTACTACTACTACTACTACTACTACTACTACTAACCTTGCAGTTGGGCAGGTCCAATTGGATAACACCGTCCCCAACACCAAAATGGCCGCCGGGGTAAGCCTTCCCCACGCCCCCTTCATAACCCATGCTTCTACACGCCACCTCAGACAGACAGAGAGAGAGAGAGAGAGAGAGAGAGAGAGAGAGAGAGAGAGAGAGAGAGATTTAATGAAAGTGATTAATAGAAATAATAATAATAATAATAATAACAATAATAATAATAATAATAATAATAATAATAGTAATAATAATAATAATGGAAGGAAGAGAAGGAAAAGGAAGAAGAAGAAGAAGAAGAAGAAGAAGAAGAAGAAGAAGAAGAAGAAGAAGAAGAAGAAGAAGAAGAATGAGAAGACGAAGAAGAAAAAAAGAAGAAGAAGAAGAAGAAGAAGAAGAAGAAGAAGAAGAAGAAGAAGAAGAAGAAGAAGAATGAGAAGACGAAGAAGGAAAAGAAGAAGAAGAAGAAGAAGAAGGAGAAGAAGAAGAAGAAAAGAAGAAAGAAAGAAAAAATATATCTATATAAATAAAATAGTAGTAGTAGTAGTAGTAGTAGTAAAAAAACACTCACAAAAATTCCAACAACTACTACTACTGCTGCTACTACTACTACTACTAATAATAATAATAATAATAATAATAATAATAATAATAATAATATCATCTTACCTGAGCCTCCGCGTGACCGAAACTATCGTCACAGATAGTTCCCCACACACTATTTTTCCCTTTGCAGAGATCTCCATTCTTGGAGACTTCAATGTTCACCACCAGCTTTGGCTTTCCTCTCCCTTCACTGACCATCCTGGTAAACTAGCCTACAACTTTACTATCCTCCACGACCTAGTGTAATTGGTGCAACACCCTACTTGTATTCCTGACCGTCGTGGAGATACGCCCAACATTCTTGACCTTTTTTCTGACTTCTAATCCTTCTGCTTATGCTGTCACCCTTTTTTCTCCGTTGGGCTCCTCCGATCACAATCTCATATCTCTATCATCTCAGGATCCCCTAAGTGAAGGTGCATCTGGCGTTTTGCCTCTGCTAGTTGGGGGGACCTGAGGAGGTATTTTGCTGGTTTTCCTTGGAATGACTACTGCTTCCGTGTCAGAGACCCATCTTTGTGTGCTGAGCGCATAACAGAGGTGATAGTGTCTGGCATGGAGGCGTACATTCCTCACTCTTTTTCTCGACCTAAACCTTCCAAACCTTGTTCTCGTGGTATACATGATAGAGAGGTGGCCCACAAAAGGTACTTAAGCCTTCCATCACCAGAATCTCATGCACTTTATATTTCTGCCCGGAACCATGCCAAGTCTGTTCTCCAACTAGCCAAAAACTCCTTCATTAACAGAAAGTGTCAAAACCTTTCAAGATCTAACTCTCCTCGTGACTTCTGGCATTTAGTCAAAAATATCTCCAATAACTTTGCTTCTTCTTCTTTCCCTCCTTTATTTCAACCAGATGGCACCACTGCTATCACATCTATTTCTAAAGCTGAACTCTTCGCTCGAACCTTTGCTAAAAACTCTACCTCGGACGATTCTGGGCTTGTTCCCTTCTCTCCTCCACCCACTGACTACTTCATGCTACCTATTAAAATTCTTTGCAATGATGTTTTCCATGACCTCGCTGGCCTAGACCCTCGGAAGGCTTATGGACCTGATGGGGTCTCTCCTATTGTTCTCCGAAACTGTGCCTCTGTGCTTGAACCTTGCGTAGTCAAACTCTTTCAGCTCTGTCTGTCAACATCTACCTTTCCTTCTTGCTGGAAGTTTGCCTACATTCAGCCTGTTCCTAAAAAGGGTGACCGTTCTAATCCCTCAAACTACCGTTCTATTGCTTTAATTTCCTGCCTATCTAAAGTTTTTGAATCTATCCTCAACAGGAAGATTCTTAAACATCTATCACTTCACAACCTTCTATCTGATCGCCAGTATGGGTTCTGTCAAGGCCGCTCTACTGGTGATCTTCTGGCTTTCCTTACTGAGTCTTGGTCATCCTCTTTTAGAGATTTTGGTGACTTTTGCTGTTGCCTTGGACAACAGATAGAGTCTGACACAAACCTTTGATTTCCAAACTAACCTCCTACGGTTTCTATCCTCTCTGTAACTTCATCTCAAGTTTCCTTTCTGACCGTTCTATTGCTGCTGTGGTAGACGGTCACTGTTCTTCTAAATTTATTAACAGTGGTGTTCCTCAGGGTTCTGTCCTGTCATCCACTCTCTTCTTATTATTCATTAATGATCTTCTAAACCAAACTTCTTGTCCTATCCACCCCTACGCTGATGATACCACCCTGCACTTTTCCACGTCTTTTCATAGACGTCCAACCCTTCAGGAGGTAAACATTTCACGCAGGGAAGCCACAGAACGCTTGACTTCTGATCTTTCTAAAATTTCTGATTGGAGCAGAGCAAACTTGGTATTGTTCAATGCCTCAAAAACTCAATTCCTCCATCTATCAACTCGACACAACCTTCCAGACAACTATCCCCTCTTCCTCAATGACACTCAACTGTCCCCCTCTTCTACACTGAACATCCTCGGTCTGTCCTTTACTTATAATCTGAACTGGAAACTTTACATCTCATCTCTAGCTAAAACAGCTTCTATGAAGTTAGGTGTTCTGAGACGTCTCCGCCAGTTTTTCTCACCACTATTCTGTCCACCTCCCTGATGCAAGAGTAAACCAGTATTCTCAGTCTTTCACCACTATTCTGTCCACCTCCCTAATGCAAGAGTTAACCGGTATTCTCAGTCTTTCACTACTATACTGTCCACCTCCCTGATGCAAGAGTTAACCAGTATTCTCAGTCATTCACCACTACTCTGTCCATCTCCCTGATGCAAGAGTTAACCAGTATTCTCAGTCATTCACCACTATTCTGTCCACCTCCCTAATGCAAGAGTTAACCGGTATTCTCAGTCTTTCACTACTATACTGTCCACCTCCCTGATGCAAGAGTTAACCAGTATTCTCAGTCATACACCACTATTCTGTCCACCTCCCTGATGCAAGAGTTAACCAGTAGAAAATTTAACTACTACTACTACTACTACTACTACTATTACTACTACTACTACTACTACTATTGCTTACCACTATTACTATCACCGAAATAGTTATTCCTAGTAAATTTTACGGCTCCTTTAAGACGATAGTCCGACACACAACATCGGCCACCTGATAGTCAAAATAGTCATCACATATGTATGACCATTCACTACTACTGCTACTACTGCCATCATTGTTGTTGTTGTTGTTGTTGTTGATGATGCGAATCTGAATAAGAGTAAAGGGTTAGGTTAGTAATAGTAGTAGTAGTAGTAGTAGTAGTAGTAACCACAATTCTTAATTAAAATATCTTAAACTTCAACAATTGTAACTACCACAATTGTAGCTACCACAATTGTAACTACCACAATTGTAACTACCACAATTGTAACCAAAATTGTAACTACCACAATTGTAACTACCACCAATTGTAACCACCAAAATTGTAACTACCACAATTGTAATTACCACAATTGCAACTACCACAATTGTAACCACCAAAATTGTAACTACCACAATTGTAACTACCACAATTGTAACTACCACAATTATAACTACCACAATTGTACATACCATAACATTTCCACTATAGTCATGTTTTCCACCTACCAACATTACTTCCCAGCCACCACCACCACCACCACCACTACTACCACAATCCATCTCATCACTGCCATCACCACAGTGGTCATAATCATCACATTTAAATTGTGGTAGAATGCACTTGTGGTTGTGGCAGACGAACTGTGGTGGCGAACAATGTTGGTGGTGGTGGTAGTTGTAGTAGTAATAGTGGTTACTGTGGTGGTAGTCAAGACGGTGGTCAGTCAGTATATAGGTAGTAAGGAGGCACCTGCAAGGATAATAATAACAATAATTGTGATTGTGATAGTAGTAGTAGTAGTAGTAGTACTAGTAGTAGTACTACTAGTAGTAGTAGTAGTAGTAATAGTAGTAAGAAGAAGAAGAAGAAGAAGAACTGTAGATAATATCTCTCTCTCTCTCTCTCTCTCTCTCTCTCTCTCTCTAATAATAATAATAATAATAATAATAATAATAATAATAATAATAATATGATAATAATTGAAAACCATAATAATTCTCTCTCTCTCTCTCTCTCTCTCTCTCTCTCTCTCTCTCTCTCTCTCTCTCTCTCTCTCTCTCTCTCTCTCTCTCTCTACCTGGTGTGCGGCTGGCTGAGGCAGCATGCGGGATAGCCTTGTGTACAGCCTTCCCTCAGGGATGCAGTTCTTTTATCTAGAATTATCTACAAAAATAAGGAATAAAACGAGTAATTAGCCAATATATACGAAGGAATCGTGTTTCAAGATGCAAGCGATGAGCAGCACACGTTATAGGCAGAGATTTGCTTGTGTGGATGTCATGGCACAAAATACCAATAGGAAAAAAAAAAAAAAGAAAAAAGAGAAGACAATACCATCCAAATAATAACAATGCCATGAAATATTTTTTTTATAGCCTAAAGGAACGGTCATAAATATAAAAATTTACTTCTTGGTTGTGTAAACAAAATTTTGTATACACTTTTGGAATCAATAAAATTTTAGAACAAGAAAATTAAATGAAATTATAAGCTAGAAATTGTTAAATTAATTGTTGATATTTTGAAATGGTACAGAGTAATATCCCTTAGTTTACAAGGCACTGGAAAATAACCATATTCCCGGGTTCTCCTGGGCCAGCCACAGGAAAATCACAATCACTAAACATTGTAGATTAAGAGAAAATATGCCAGTACTGATAATATTCTTTATTTTGAAAGAAATTCTTTGTTAATATTTAGATCCAAAAATTATCATTAGACAGTGTTATAATCCAGGAGTACGTGGGACCATTAGCAGAAATGTTCAAGAATAATTTGTGAATATAGAATGGGTGTAAACTATCAAGGACATTGCAAAATTATGCCTTATCATTAAGCAGAGGGCTTGTTCAGGGTGTCAGGCGGCCAGTATAAAGTGTGGCGTGGACACTGTTTAGTTGGGTTCTACTTGTTATACGGAACAATAAATAAATAATCAAAGGCAACCTCTTAGGCAGGGTAAAAATGCTTAAATTAACACAGAATACGAGCTGGCGCCTTCTCAATATTAGTCAACAAAAGAAAAATAACAATGTGCTCTGCCCACAAACATTCATTCTCTTACTGTCTTTCATTTTCCCTTCTTTTTATCTTCTTCTATCCAAACTCTTTACCCTTCACCAACTTTCTATCTGTTCTGTTGTGTTGAGGTGCGTCTTCTGTGCATCCCCGGCCCGGCAGCACACGACGCCAGGACTTGTTGAAACCTTCTTTGGTGTGGCGTGGCGGCTTACAGCGGGAATATGGAGGTGTGCATGCTTAGTGTGCACAGTTACTAGCAATGTATGTATCGCAATGTTGTATATGCAGTAAAAAATATTGTGTGCAGAGAAAAGTAAGCAAATATGAAGTATTACACGTATATTTGGTCCTTAAATAGTGATGGCCATGACTGACCGGGAAAGAAGCTCATTTTGGCGTTATGGCGTATTGAGATATTGTTAGTGTGTAAATAGATGGAAAATTTAATGTTTCATATACCTTGCTACTGAAAGTGCAGTAAACATAGCGAGTTATGCTATAATGGACATGTATCCGGTCCTCAACACAACGTACTCTGGGTAAGTCAGGGAATGTTACTGTGTGTAAAGCGTATGTACCTCATGTGATTATTCCTCGGCATATATAAGTGAAATGTTCAATAGTTTTCTATTTGCATGAAAACGTGTAATATGTGTGAGTATCAGTATTTAATGCTATATTAAGCACCGAAGCCGATGCTCACTTGTTGGTAGTGTGGGGTTAACCTGCTAGTCGCCTTCGGGCATCACTCACGGCCAAGTCGCGCTCAGACAAAGAAGGGCAGGATGGTGACCGAGGTAAATACTTTAATTTTGTAGTAAAAACTGATTGTCATAGTGCTAAGTCAATTGCATGTATTGTTAATGAATATTGTAATATGTTGAAAGTGTTTAATATCAGTGTATAATGTTATTTTGTAAGAAATTGAGACCGAGAACTTGTTCGCAGTTCTTACGGTCATGCCTACCTCATCAATAAACGTCAGAGAGAGAACTGCCTTTCCTCGACCCTACGATGATGGGTGTGATCAGTAAAACAGATCACCTGAGAGCCAATTGATGCCCAGCCGGTGCGGCTACAGTAAGAACTCGACCTACAAGCAAGAAATTGGCTCCATGTGAAACCGTAGCAAGAGTGAGTCACAGGACGAGGGGACGCTGACGTAAGCCTATAGGTTGACCTCTGAGGCCCCGGGGTCAGCTCTACCCTTGACGACAACCACTCCCTTCTACCCACTGTGCCTCGCCACCATTTTGTAGAACCCATGGTCACAGGCAAGAAAGTATAATAGTATGTATGTGCACTGAATTGAGTAGCCTAAGTGAAAATTACCCACAATTAGCTAGTATTAAGAGTGGTAATTTTAAATTGCTCTTTCAGTGTCTCAGTATTGACACAATTAAGTTGTTAGATATGTCTGATACTGAGGAAATTAATGCCGTAGATGGCCTTAGGGAAGGTGAGGGTGAGCAAGTGGACAGGGATCAAACTTGTATTGAAGAAGTTAGTGTCAGGGAGCGAGTGCCAACCGATAAAGGAAGAGAATATCAAGTCAGTGTAACCAAAGGAAGAGCAGAGTCCTGTAAGCGTAAATGGAGCAGTGTTACCAGCAAAATTAAGAAAGGATTAAAAATTGTAATTAGCCCCTTTGAATTAGAGCCCATGTCAAGTGAAGTAATAGAGGCATTTCAGCAGTATTATGTGGAATACACAAAGCTGGTGGAACTAGAGCCAGAAAGGTCAGAGGAGCTAAATGAAGAGCTGGAACACAATCAACAAGTTCACCATGAAATATTAGAAAGTATAGAATGTAAAAGAAAGGAGTTAAAGAATGACAGAGGATCAATTTGTTCTAGCAAACGGTCTAGACATTCTAGAGTCTCATCTACTTCATCACGTTCATCAGCAGCACAAAGAAAGCAAGAAGCAGCAGCAAAGGTAGCCAGACTTAGAAAGGAAATGGAATATCATGATAGTTTAGCAGAGGCAGAAGTTATGTTAGCTAAGACAAAAGCAGAGGCAGAAGCAATGTTCTCAAAGAAAAAGAAAGAGAGAGATTTAGCAGTTGCTAGTGCAGAACTTAATGCTCTTAGCTTAGTTGAAGAAGAAGTAAAAATGTTTCCAGGTAATGATGAAAGTGTAGAGAAGCAAAGTTATCTTCAACAATACATAGAGTCACAAAATGAAATGAAAGCACAAGCAATTGCAAATCAACAAAGTGACAATGCCATGCCTCACAAATATGTTACATTCCATGACCCACAGAAACCTTCTTCTTGCAATAGAGATAATGAATTGATGACAAATGAAGTAGATGGACAAATATTTAGTGAACCTCAGGTAATAAATCTCAACCCTACAGCTCCAAGTCTTGTACCAAGCTCTCGTAGACACACTCATAATGTCAACATGCCTAATAATGTGAATAATGTGAGACAGAATCATCAATCCTTTTCCCATCCTGGGGGAACCTTTGCAATCAACATACCTGATCCCAAGTGGAGCCTTCCTCCAATAGAGCCTAACACTTTTGATGGAGAACCCATGGAATTTCCAAGTTGGTTGAAAAACTTTGAAACTTATGTAGAGTCTAAAACTTCTGTTGGTAAAGAGAGACTTGCCTACTTAGAGAGGTATACAACTGGTGAGGCAAAGAATGCCATTAAAATGTTAATGCACTTTAACTCTGATGCTGACTATGTGCAAGCAAAGAAAATTCTTAGTGATAGATTTGGAAACAAAAGCATCATAGCTGATGCTTACACAAATAAGTTAATGAATTGGCTACCAATCTCTCCGCATAATGGTCCAGCATTAACAGCTTTCTCAGATTTTTTGAAGTGCTGTTTAGCTGCAATGAAACACACTTCTTATTTGTCATTTCTGAATGATCCTAGAGAGCAGAGAAAGGTGCTAGCAAAACTCCCTGAACATGTTGTTCATGACTGGAGAAAGCAAGCGATGATATATCTTGATACTAACAGTAATAACACTTCTAGTAGCAATGAAGAGCACCACCCACCCTTTGAAATGTTATGTGAATTTGTCCAGAACGAAGCAAAAGGAGCAAGCAATCCATTTCTTTCCTGGAATTCAGTAAGTAGGGAAGTAAATGACTGGATCAAAACTCAAACATGGGCAACCAATTGGAAACCAAGGGAATCAAACATCATGACAAAGAATAGAGGGAGTAGAACTTTCATGGCTAAAGCAATTGAGGAAAAACCAATGTGGTCATTCCAAAGTAAAGTAAATGTACAAGCCAACAAACAGTATCCCAAGGACCAGGAAAGGAAAGGACGATTCTGTCACTACTGTACAAAGGATCATGATTTAGATGATTGCAAGGAATTTGCCAAACTTGATGGTAATACTAGGTACAAATTTGCTAAAGAAAAACGGTTATGTACAGGGTGTCTAAAAATGGGTCACAAAGGAAAGGATTGCAGAAGAAGGAAAGTTTGTAAAGTATGTCAGAGATACCATCCCACAGCTCTTCACAATGATGACATGACAAGAACTGAGAGCCAAAAGGTGCCAGCACAAGCAACTCAGCCTAAAGATGATAAACCCACAGTAGTAGCCAATAAGGTCAAAGTTACAGAATCAGTGACACATGACATGCACACCATGATAGTTCCTGTATGGTTACATCATGTTAGTAACGAAGAGAATAAATTTTTAGTGTATGCCCTGCTGGATGAGCAGTCTGATGCTTCATTCATCAAGGAAAGCACTCTGAATAAATTGGGAGTTAGTGGACCATCAGTGTCACTCAATATCCACACAATAAGTGGAAAACAAATCACTGATTCTATCAAAATTCATGGACTTAAAGTAAGAGGTTATAATGAAGAAGCAGAAATATCAATCCCTTCAGCATATTCAACAGAAAACATTTCAGCTGGACGGAGTCAGATACCAAGGCCTGAGACTGCTTGTGACTGGCCCCACTTAAAGGCAATCTCTGACAAACTAATGAAATATGACCCAAACATTGACATAGGACTTCTCATTGGTCTTGATTGTGCAGAAGCCATTATGGCAGAAGAGCAAATAGCAGGTGATAGTAAGAAGCATCCCTATGCTCGTAGGACAGAGCTAGGTTGGGGGATCATTGGTAAAATCTCACCCCATTCAAGTCCATTGGAGGATACAGTGGTAGTCTACAGAACAGTGACACAAGAAGTAGAAATCAATGAAGAAAAGAGGGTTAATTTCTTAGTGGTTCCTACTAAAACCAAAGAGATGATTAATCCTTCTCAAGTGAGAGATATGTTTGAACTTGACTTCAGTGATAGAAAGTCAGCTGACACTCCATTATCATATGAAGATAAAAGGTTTATGAGTAAGATGAAAGAAGGAGTACATCAGCTGAAGGATGGCCATTATGAGTTGCCCCTTCCTCTTAAAGATGATAAGGTCAAGCTTCCAAACAACAAACTATTAGCAGAGCAGAGACTCAAGAAGTTAAGAGCTAAACTTGAGAAGGATAATCAACACAAAGGTGATTACAAAGTGTTCATGGATGATATGATTACAAAAGGTTATGCAGAGGTTGTACCGACAAAGGATTTAGTTAGGAATGATGGTAAGGTCTGGTACATTCCACATCATGGAGTCTATCATCCGAGAAAGCCAAAGAAGTTGAGAGTTGTCTTTGACTGTAGTGCAAACTACAGGAACCAGTCATTAAACAGTCACCTGTTACAAGGCCCAGACCTTACCAACAAACTTATTGGAGTGTTGTGTAGGTTTAGGCAAGAAAGCATTGCACTTGTATGTGATATAGAAGCAATGTACCATCAAGTGAAAGTCAACCCAGAACACAGAGACATGTTAAGATTCCTTTGGTGGGAAAATGGTGACCTTAATAATAAGATAGCTGAATACAGGATGACAGCTCACCTGTTTGGAGCTACTTCATCTCCAAGTGTAGCCAACTTTGCTCTTAAGAAAGCTGCAGATGACTACGGGTGTGGATCTGATGCAGCCAAGTTTGTAAGAAACAACTTTTATGTTGATGATGGTTTGAAGTCAGTAGCTACAATGGATGAAGCTGTCACTCTTATTCAGCAGAGCAAAGAATTATGTTACAAGGGAGGTTTTAACCTTCATAAGTTCTTGTCAAACAACAAAGATGTATTAGCTGCAATTTCTCCTCATGAGAGAGCAGATGGAATTAAAAGTTTGGATTTTAGTAAGAATGAAGACACACTGCCTATAGAAAGAACTTTGGGAGTTGAGTGGTGCATAGAATCTGACACATTTCAATTTAGAATAAAGCTGAAAGACAAGCCACTCACCAGGAGAGGTATTCTGTCAACAGTGAGCTCTATATATGATCCATTAGGTCTAGTGTCACCTCTCATACTGACTGGAAAGCAAATTTTACAAGAATTATGTAAGAATGCAGTTGATTGGGATGATGAGGTGCCAGATTATGTCAAACCTAAATGGATAAAATGGAAGGATGAGCTGCACAAACTAGATCAGTTAAAGGTACCTAGATGCTACAAACCTGATGACTTTGGGGAAGTAGAAAAGGTTGAACTCCATCACTTTTCAGATGCCTGTCAAGAGGGATATGGCCAGTGCTCATATATTAGATTAATTAGCAAGACTGGCCAAATTCATTGTGCATTAGTAATGGCAAAGTCACGTGTCACACCTCTAAAAACCATAACAATTCCCAGACTAGAACTAGCAGCAGCAGTGGTGTCAGTTAGAATCCATAAACTCTTGAAGGGAGAACTTGAGTATAATAATGTGGAAGAAGTATTTTGGACAGACAGCAAAGTAGTCCTTGGTTACATTGCAAATGAAGCAAAGAGATTCCATGTATATGTTGCAAATAGAGTAGAAACAATAAGAGATCACACTTCACCAGATCAGTGGAAATTTGTAGAGACACAGTATAACCCAGCAGATCATGCATCTAGAGGCATGACAGCAGATGAATTGTGTAATAGCAAGATCTGGTGGAATGGCCCAGAATTCCTTTGGCAACATAGCAAAATGGATAGCCATTCCCAGTACAAGGTCATAAATGAGAATGATCCAGAAGTGAAGAAAGTTGTATGCCATGCTGTAGGTACACAACAGCCCACAGATATACTAGAAAGACTTGAGTATTTTTCAGATTGGTTTAAAGCAAAGAGGGCAGTTGCTGTATGCCTCAAGCTTCTGAACAGCTTCAGAGGAAAAGGTGATGGCACTACTAAAGTAAAGGGAAACACATATAAGCCAGTAAATGTAGCAGAAGTGTCAGAAGCTGAAAATAAAACAACTGCAAGCAAAGGCATTCCAGAAGGAAATAAACGTACTGAAATCATCTGCTAACCATAATTCTTTAATTAAAGGAGACAATGGCAAGGGAACAAAAGTGATAGACAAGACCAGTTCCCTCTATAAGTTAGATCCCTACATTGACAAAAATGGTATCATGAGAGTAGGAGGAAGATTGAGGCTTTCTAATTTGACAGATGAATCCAAACATCCAGTCATCCTCCCCAAAACATCTCACATAACCCAGCTGATAATATGCCACCATCACAAAAGGACAAATCATCAAGGCAGGGGCATAACTTTAAATGAAATCAGGTCATGTGGATACTGGATAGTAGGAGGATCATCCCTAGTATCAAGGCACATTTCAAAGTGCATTATCTGTCGTAAAGTTAGAAGTACAACACAGGGACAGAAGATGGCAGACCTGCCTATTGACAGACTAGAACCATCACCTCCTTTTACATACTCAGCAGTAGATTTCTTTGGCCCTTTCTATGTCAAAGAGGGGCGTAAAGAGCTTAAAAGATATGGAGTGCTCTTTACTTGCATGGCATGTAGAGCTGTGCACATAGAGACAGCCAACAGCATGGATACAAGTTCCTTCCTAAGTGCATACCGTCGCTTTGTAGGACGAAGAGGGCCCGTAAGACAGTTGAGATGTGACCAAGGAACTAACTTTGTAGGAGCCAAATCAGAGTATGAGAAATGCTTAAAAGAATTAAATAACAATAAAGTCAGACAAGAACTCGTGAAAGATCAGTGTGACTGGATTGTTTTTAACATGAATGTACCCAATTCCAGTCACATGGGAGGTGTTTGGGAGAGGCAGATACGCACAGTGAGAAATGTACTCTCTGTGTTGCTTGATCAGCATGGTACTCAGTTAGATGACCAAGATCTGAGAACCTTCCTAGTTGAAGCAGAAAATATAGTTAATGGTCGTCCCCTAACTGTGGACCATCTTAACTCCCCAGCAAGTCTTACACCGTTGACACCCAGTAATTTGTTAACTATGAAAACAAAGGTAGTACTGCCTCCTCCAAGCATTTTCATTAAGAAGGACCTGTACTGCATAAAGAGATGGCGCAGAGCACAATACCTGGCCAACCAGTTCTGGTCCAGGTGGAAAAAGGAGTATGTGCAATTCCTACAGCTTAGAAATAAGTGGACAACACCAAAGAGGAATCTCAGTGTAAATGACATAGTTATCATCAAAGATCAGAATTTAGCAAGGAACCAGTGGAAACTGGGAAGAGTAACAGAAGTATCTCCTGATCATGATGGTCTAGTAAGAAAGGTTAAGGTCCTGGTTTCAGACTGTAATCTCGACAACCAGGGAAGACACATAAAGGCAAACAGGACCATCATAGAGAGGCCAATACATAGTCTAGTATTGCTGTTAGAAGGTAATGCATAATAATAGACCGGAGCATCCCCGCCAAGGAGCCAATGTAACAAAACATATTATGTGCTAATCCTAGTTTTAAGGTACATACTAATCTTAATTTAAGGTAAATTGTTACACAATTTAGGGGAGCCATGTTACTGTGTGTAAAGCGTATGTACCTCATGTGATTATTCCTCGGCATATATAAGTGAAATGTTCAATAGTTTTCTATTTGCATGAAAACGTGTAATATGTGTGAGTATCAGTATTTAATGCTATATTAAGCACCGAAGCCGATGCTCACTTGTTGGTAGTGTGGGGTTAACCTGCTAGTCGCCTTCGGGCATCACTCACGGCCAAGTCGCGCTCAGACAAAGAAGGGCAGGATGGTGACCGAGGTAAATACTTTAATTTTGTAGTAAAAACTGATTGTCATAGTGCTAAGTCAATTGCATGTATTGTTAATGAATATTGTAATATGTTGAAAGTGTTTAATATCAGTGTATAATGTTATTTTGTAAGAAATTGAGACCGAGAACTTGTTCGCAGTTCTTACGGTCATGCCTACCTCATCAATAAACGTCAGAGAGAGAACTGCCTTTCCTTGACCCTACGATGATGGGTGTGATCAGTAAAACAGATCACCTGAGAGCCAATTGATGCCCAGCCGGTGCGGCTACAGGGAACAAGCCCAAATTGACGTTATTGTGCCATACTGATATATTGTTTGTGAGTAAATGAATAGGGGATTGAGTGCTGCATATATTTAATTCCTTTATGTGCAGCAGAGAGAGCGAGTCATGTTACAATGAACAAACTTGTGGTGGGATAGTTACGTATGCATGGATTTGAGGGTTGTGTGCTAAAAAACCTTCCACCATAGTGATCCACAGGTTCACGTGGAGGAGATATCGAGATTAAAATGGTGAACAGAAAAGTCTGACTGAGTGTTTAGCAGTGGATGAGAGATGAATTAAGGAAATGGTTGGCATGCCAAGGAATGTTTGATGGGCGTGTCCCACAGAATTAAATGGAACTCTGGTCAGACCACAATGCCGTGATGAAAAAATATATATATCGTTGTTACACACATTGGGGGAAAGTTATTTAAATAGTTGGACAGTAAGGTGTGTAGTAGAGAGGAATGTGAGAAGGTATGTGAAAGACAGAGAAGTGAGAGATAGTTGGGGAGGCCTCAGAGGATAAAGATGTTAAAAAGTATTCATTGATATGGTAACTACAAGGGAGTCTTGGGGATACAAGTTAAAAAAAAAAAAGTGCATGGCTGAGATGGAGGTGGCTGTGGAAGAGAAGAGGGCCTATGAGAAAATGGTGCAGAGAAATGACTCAGAGGAAATTAAAATGAGGAGAAATTAGAGTGTAGGTCTTGGAATATGAAACTGAAGGAACTCATAAGAAAAAATAAGATGAGAGTGGATGAGAAGTTTGGTAGAAAGCTGAGTGTAAGGAGATCACTGACAATAAGTTGTTCTGGAAGGAAGTGAAGAAAGAGGGGGGGAAGAAAAGCATGGAATTGTGTGAGAAGTTTGGGTGCAAGAAAATTAATGACAATAACTTGTTCTGGAAGGAGGGGGCAAAAGAGAGGGGGAAGAAGAGTGTGGGATTGTGTGAGTAGAGAGAGGGTATAAAGTTCTTGTAAGCAGCAAGAAAGAAGTGCAAGTTACTTGGAGAAGACTTTGTCAAATGAATAAGATGACAGGAGAAGCATTAATAATTAGCATGTGTATAGAAGCAGGTAGAGAATGAGAGAAATTGTTAGGGAGATGAAGAAAACAATAGTTGTGATGAAGTGTGGCAAAGCTATAGACACTGATGGAATAACTATGGAGAAGTGATAGCAGACTGGATGATTTGAATTACGTGAATTGGCATGGAAACAAGGAGGCAGGACCTGATGAGTGGATGGAGGCAGTTATTGTATGTTTATATAAAGGGAAAGGCTGCAGGAATGTACAAAAAGGTTACAGAGGGTAGATAAGTTTGCTTAGTGTGTCAGGAAAAGTCTGTGGGAGAGTCTTGACTCAGAGATTGATGGAAGTTATTGATAGAGGTGATGGTCGTTGGGGAACAGGGAAGTTTCAAGAAAGAAAAGTGTTGTGGAGCATATGTTTGCAATCACAATTATAATAGAGGCATGCTAAGGTAAACATAAATATTACATGTAGCATTCATCTAGAGAAGGCTTATGACAGAGTGGGTAGAAAAGCATTTTGGGATGTTCTTGAAGTTTGTGATGTAGGAGCACAGGTGTTAGAAGGAATGTGTGTGTGTGTGTTTGTGTGTGTGTGTGTGTGTGTATTTACCTAGTTTACCTAGTTGTATTTACCTAGTTGTGTAGTACAGGGTCCGAGCCAAAGCTCAATTAGTCCTGTCTCCATACCCGAATTTATCTAATCTCTCTTTAAACATGTGCACACTCTTTGCCGCAACCACCTCTTCTTTTAAGTTATTCCATATTTCAACCGTTCGATGCGGAAAGCTGTATTTTTTAATATCTCCCAAACAATGACTCTTCTTTAATTTCTTCATATGTCCCCTTGTACGTCTATTTCCTTCCTCCACTTTTACAACTAGGTCATCTCTGTCTATCTTCTCCATGTTGTTTATTAATTTGAACATTGTTATCAGGTCTCCTCTTTCCCTTCTTTCTTGCAGTGTTGGTAATCCAATTTCTTCCAATCTTTCCTCGTAACTTAGGTCTTCCAATTCAGGTATCATTTCCGTAGCTGTTCTTTGTATCCTTTCCAATTTCCTTATATCTTTCTTCTTGTGTGGTGACCATACCACTGCTGCGTATTCCAGTTTGGGGCGTATCATGTGTGTTATAATTTTCTTCATCATTTCTTTGTCTAGGTAATTAAATGCCACCCTGATATTTGCTAGCAAATTATATGTAGAGCCAAATATTCCATTGATGTGTTTTTCTGGTGATAGCGTGTCTTGAATTATTACTCCCAAGTCTTTTTTTTCTTTGCTCTTTGGTATTGTGATTCCTCCCATCTTATACTCCCATGAAGGTCTCCTTTTACTTCTTCCCATCTACATTACAAGGCACTTCTTTATATTAAATTCTAATTTCCATCGTTTACTCCATTCATAAATTCTATCAATATCCCTCTGTAGTTCCTCACAATCCTCTTGGTTCTTTATTACTTTCATCAATTTTGCATCATCTGCAAACATGTTAATGTAGCTATTTAAACCCACCGTCATATCATTTATATAGACCTGAAACATTATAGGTGCCAACACAGACCCTTGTGGTACTCCGTTTGTTACTTCGCACCAACTTGATTTATTATCTCTGATCACTGTACTCATTTCCCTACCTTGGAGATAATCCTTCATCCACTTAAGTATTTTTCCTTTTAGCCCTCCTCGATGTTCCAGTTTCCATACGAGACTTTTATGTGGAACTGTATCAAAAGCTTTTTTCAGATCTAAATAGACTGCATCAACCCAACCATCTCTCTCTTGTAGTTTATCTATTACTCTTGTATAAAAGCTCAGTAAATTTGTTACGCAAGATCTCTCTTTCCTGAAACCGAATTGTTTTTCTGTTATTATATTTTCTTGTTCAAGATATTGCACCCATCTGTTTTTAATGACTATTTCACAGAGTTTACTTACAATACTCGTGAGTGAGACTGGTCTGTAATTCAGTGGTTCCATTTTATTACCTCCTTTGTATAACAGTACTATATTTGCTCTCTTCCATTCCTTTGGTACTTTTCCCTCCTTCAAAGAACTGTTAATTATCTCCCATGTTGGTTCTTCCAATTCCTCTCTACATTCTTTCAATATCCATCCATTTACTTCGTCTGGTCCCATCGCCTTCCTAGTATCTAGCTCTTCCAGTAGTCTTTTAATTTCTTTTCTTTCCACTTGTATGTTTTTTATTCCTTTCTGTTGTTCCTCATCTCCCAGTGATGCAGAGACAGTGTGTGTGTGTGTGTGTGTGTGTGTGTGTGTGTGTGTATGGAAGGAGAGCTTGGAAAGATTTACTACAGGAACAACAGTGAAAATGTGTAAGGGAGCTGAAACAATTTTCTCTCTCTCTCTCTCTCTCTCTCTCTCTCTCTCTCTCTCTCTCTCTCTCTCTCTCTCTCTCTCTCTCTCTCTCTCTCTCTCTCTCTCTCTCTCTCTCTCTCTCTCTCTCTCTGCTGCAGTGTTGCATCTCTTGGTATCTTTAGTTTCTTGCTAACTGCATGCCTCCCCACCTCTTGTGGTCTCATTGTACAAGGTTTTCTAGTATTCAGTCCACCTGCCAAGTGCATGAGTTAACCAGTATTTTCTTAATTTTCCCTTTCACTGGTAAACTCTGGAACTCTCTGCCAACTTCTGTTTTCCCATTCCTATGACTTCAGTCCTTTCAAGAGGGAGGCCTTATGCCACTTCTTCAATTTTGGAAATCATTTTGGCTCTTTTCTTCAGGAACTGGCACCTTAGTGTGCCTTTTTTTTTTTTTTCTTTATTTCCCTTGGCTCTTACATCAAAGAAAAACAATTCTATATTAGTCTCCCTCCTTCCCATGGCACACTTTGTGATTGTATGGTATTAGGATTACTAAAAATTGCAGATGGTGGCCCAGACAGAATCCAGTACACCTGCAGAGCAAAGGAAGGAGGACCAGTTCAGGTGAAAATGGTCATATTCACCAGGGAGCAGAAAAGGAAAGTATTTCAGGATGTTCATGACTCCAGTAGAGGAGGAGCTCACATGGGCATCACTAAAACTATTGCCAAAACTACAGAGAGATTTTATTGCATAGGCATTAAGAAAGATGTAGTGAATTGGACAGGTGAGTGTGACTGATGTCAGAGATCTGAAAAGATGAAAACTGTAGCACCAGTCCTGAATCCTATTAAGAGTGAAGGCCCTTGGCAGATGGTTGATGTAGATTTGATGGGGCCCTAAAAGAAACTCAGTCTGGCAACAAGGACATCCTTACTTTAACAGACTTACACTCCAGATTTATAGAGGCATTTCCACTGCCTTCAAAATCTGCTGATCTGGTATGTGATGTATTGCAGAGTATTTTCCACTGTTCTGGTCCCCCAGGGAAAACCTTAACTGATCAGGGAAAGGAATTCTATAATACATTAAATGATACTCTTTTCCATTGTCCAAGTGAAGCACCTTGTAACACTTGCTTGCCACCCCCAAACTAATGGTCAGGATGAGAGGACCAACCAGACGCTGAAGGGCTCTTTAACTAAATTGGTAAATGAGAATCAGAATGACTGGGACAAACACTCGGAGGCTGCTCTGTTTGGTATATGAACATCAATGCAAGCTTCAATAAAGTGTTCTCCCTCTTTCTTGAAGTTTGGTAGACAGCCAACACTGTTTGTTGAACTGCACCAAAATTATCTTCATGAAAAAGTTGATATTTTAGAATTCCCCAAATTTGAGCCCCTCAGATGAGTCAGTGGAATCAAGAAAGAGTCGCTTGACAGCCATAAAAGAAAAAGTTGGCAGTCATGTTGCTAAAGCACAAGCTGAACAAAAGAAATAATATGAAATGAGGAAAGCTAAAGGACATGTCATTTGACTTTAAGATTGGAATGAAAGTTGTTGTAAAGAATAATAAAAAGCAAGGAAGGAAAGGTTCCTGGCTTGAGGAGGACTGACTTGGGCCTTATGACACACCCAGCATCTTAGATAACTTTGTACAAATCACCACAAATGGAAAACTCCTTCAAAATAAAACTGCATTAATTCACATTAAACTTTATAAATCCCTCAGTAGGTACTGCACAGGAGCATGCACAACTTTGTGGCCAAATGCTGCTGCCATCAGCTGCAGGGAGTGCTTCTGCTGTCTCTGTCTTTCCAGAATCCATGGCATCTGGGGAGGAGCCTGGAGAGGACATTCCCCCAGCCACAGACCATGCTGGTGTGAGGCAGCAGCCTGAGGTGCTCCTTTGTGAAGGGTCACACCATATCACTCCCCTTGATGTGCTCCTTTGTGAAGGGTCACACCATACCACTCCCCTTGATGTGCTCCTTTGTGAAGGGTCACACCATACCACTCCCCTTGATGTGCTCCTTTGTGAAGGGTCGCACCATATCACTCCCCTTGATGTGCTCCTTTGTGAAGGGTCACACCATATCACTCCCCTTGATGTGCTCCTTTGTGAAGGGTCACACCATACCACTCCCCTTGATGTGCTCCTTTGTGAAGGGTCACACCATATCACTCCCCTTGATGTGCTCCTTTGTGAAGGGTCACACCATATCACTCCCCTTGATGTGCTCCTTTGTGAAGGGTTGCACCATATCACTCCCCTTGATGTGCTCCTTTGTGAAGGGTCGCTCCATATCACTCCCCTTGATGTGCTTCTTTGTGAAGGGTCGCACCATATCACTCCCCTTGATGTGCTCCTTTGTGAAGGGTCGCACCATATCACTCCCCTGCCTCTCACCACTGTCAGTAAGGAATGCATTTCAGGTATTGTAAAAGTCCCCAGGTATGTAATGTGTACTGGAATTACCTAGGTCTGTGCTGTGCCCTGTAAACACCATCATCCAACTCTTCTTTGCACTCTCCTATCCTTCTCTGTAACTTAACCTCAAGTTTCTTTTCTAACTGTTCTATTGCTCCAGTGACAGACAGTCACCATTCTTCTCCTAAGTCATGTTCCTCGGGGATCTGTCCTGTCACCCACTCTCTCTGGTATTCATCAATAATCTTCTAACTGGTCACCATTCTCCTCCTATCAGGGATCTGTCCTGTCACCCACTCTTTCTGGTATTCATCAATAATTTTCTTACTAAAAATCGTTGTCACGTTCACTCCTATGCTGATGATATCACTCCGCATCTTTCCACATCTTTTTGTAGATGTCCAAGCATTCAGGAATGTAACAATTCACTCAGAGAAGCCACAGAATGCCTGATTTCTGACCTTTCTAAAACCTGTGATTGGGAGAGAGCAAAATTAAGTGTTGTTTAGTGCCTCAAGAATCCAAGTTTTACATCTAACAAATAAACACAACCTTCCAGACAACTATCCCTTCCTCTTCAGTGACCTTCAACTGTCCCCTCTGTTACACTGAACATCCTCGGGTCTGTCCTTTACTAGTAACCTAAACTGGAAATTTCACATCTCATCTCTAGCTAAAACAGTTAAGCACTTTGAGTTGTCTTCACCAGTTTTCCTCACCCCCACAGCTGCTAACTCTGTACAGGGGCCTTATCCATCCATGTCAGCCTCGCTGCACAAGACTTTCTTCTTTCTCTCACTTCTATTCTGTCCACCTCTCTAATGCAAGAGTTAACCAGTATTCTCAATCATTCATTCCTTTCTCTGGTAAACTCTGGAACTCCTTGCCTGCTTCTGTATTTCCATCTTCCTATGACTTGAATTCCTTCAAGAGGGAGTTTCAATTTTTGACTACTGCTTTGACCCTTTTATGGGACTGGCATTTCAGTGGGCATTTTTCTTTATTGGATTTTTTGTTGCCCTTTGCAACAAAAAAATAAATAAATAAATGTATGGTGTATGCCTCACATGTATGGGGGTACTCCACTCGTGTTGCTCAGCTGGTTAGGGTGGAATCAAAAGCATTTCATCTCATCAACTCCTCTGACTGACTGTCTTCAGACTGCCTGCCCCCCCCCTCCCCCCCCCCCCCTCTCTCTCTCTCTCTCTCTCTCTCTCTCTCTCTCTCTCTCTCTCTCTCTCTCTCTCTCTCTCTCTCTCTCTCTCTCTCTCTCTCTCTCTCTCTCTCTCTCTCTCTCTCTCTCTCTCTCTCTCTCTCTCTCTCTCTCTCCTGCAGTGTTGCATCTCTTGGTATCTTCTGTAGTTTCTTGCATGGCAGCTGGTCTTCTGATCATCTTAACTGTCTGCCTCTCCTCCTGTTGTGGTCTCGTGGCACAAGGCTTGCTACTATTCTGTCCACCTCCCAGTATTCTCAGTCTTACATTCCTTTAACTGTTAAACTTAAGAACTCCCTGCCTGGTCCTGTATTTCCCCTGCCTGTAACTTCATTTCTTTCATGAAGATGGTCTCATGACACTTATCAAATTTTGATTATTTTTTCTTCATAATCATATTCTATTGAGATTGGCACCTTAATGTAGTCTTCTCTATATAAGTTAGTTGTCTTTGTCTTTCCAGAATCCTCAGCATATGGGGAGAAGCCTGGAGAGGACACTTCCCCAGCCACAGACCATGCTGGTGTGAGGCAGCAGCCTGAAATGCTCCTTTGTGAAGGGTCACAGCATATCACTCCCCCTGCCTCTCACCACTGTTGGGAAGGAATGCATTTCGGGTATTGTAAAAGTCCCTGTGTACAGTCTACAGGCCATCTAGGGAGGAGCCCTGAGGTGGCACTTGTAGATAACTGGATCCTTATTAAGGGGATAAAGATTTTCCAGAAGTGTTAGTGTGATGTGGATCAAGAAAACTTAAAATATTATAAACCTTTCTTTTATTTGTTTGATTATTTTGCTGAGTATTATTTTGTTCATGACTGAGTGGTAAGGAGGGGAGTGATCTCATAGTATCTCGTCTCTACACCTATCTAGTTTGGTCTTAAAAGCGTGGACAGTTACGGCATTGACAATGTCTTCACTGAGTTCATTCCATTTGTTCACACTTCTGTGAGGAAAACTATACTTCTTAATGTCTCTTCTACAGTTAACTTTCTTCAACTTCTTATTGTGTCCCCTTGTACTCTGTGTGTCTAAAGTTATAAAACACATTTTCCATACCATTTACCATTCTATAGATGTTTATTAAATCTCTCTCTCTCTCTCTCTCTCTCTCTCTCTCTCTCTCTCTCTCTCTCTCTCTCTCTCTCTCTCTCTCTCTCTCTCTCTCTCTCTCTCTCTCTCTCTCTCTCTCTCTTATTTTCAAGGGTAGGAATTTCCAACATTCTTAATTTCTCTTCCTAGGTTGACTTGCTCAACTCTGGAACCATCTTAGTGACTACTCTTTGTACTCTTTCTAATTTTATAATATTCCTCCTTGTATGAGGAGACCACACTTCCAGTCTTGGTCTTATCATGGAAATCAACAACTTTTTTTATCATTTCTTTATCCAAATGTGAGAATGCCATTCTCATTCTTTTTAACAAATTCATCATCTTTCCAGTAATTTTATCAATGTGTCTGTATGGAGTCAAATTTTCAGTAACTGTTACTCCCAAATCCATTTCCTCTTTTGATTTCTGTAACTTCACACCATCCATCTCATAATGATATTGTATTCTTTTCTTACTCTTACCAAACTCCATTACTTTACATTTACTTAAATTGAATTCCATTTGCCAAGATTTACTCCATCTATTTATCTTATTTAAATAATTTTGCAGTACCAGTACCGGTACTGGTACAGACTCAGTGCGATTCCCACCATGGTGCGAGCCATCAATCAGTAGTCCCTTCTAGATTAGACTTACCTTTAGGATTAATGTTAAGTATTTCCCCACCCCCTATGTACATTTTCAGTTTGTTAACTGACTAAATAATAAACCGTTTATTATTATTATTATTATTATTATTATTATTATTATTATTATTATTATTATTATTATTATTATTATTATTATTATTATTATTATTATTAGTCATTTACATTTTCTATCCTCATCAGCTTAGCATCATCTGCAAATAAGTCCATATAACTATCTATTTCTTCATTTATGTCATTCACATACATTACAAACATTATCAGTCCCAACACTGACCCCTGTGGGACACCACTAGTTACTTTCAGCCAAGATGAATTCTGGTCTTGTATTACAGTTCTCATCTCTCTATCATCCAGATAGTCCTCCATCCACTCCAGCAGTCTTCCTCCAATTTTTCCATATTTTTTTTTATCTTCCATAGCAATCTTTGGTGTGGTACTTTTGTCAAACGCTTTCTTCAAGTCTGAGTAGACACCATCCACCCATCTGTCTCTCTCTTGCACAATGTCGACTACTCTTGAGTAAAAGGACAGTAAGTTCATGGAGCATGATCTTCCCCTCCTAAATCCAAATTGACAATTTACCAAAACTTTATCTCTTTCCAAGTGTTCCATCTATCTCTCCTTTATTTTTCTTTCACAGTTTTCCTACAACACTAGTCAAGGACACTGGTCTATAATTTATTTGGTCTTCTTTATTTCCTCCTTTGAATATTGGTGTAATATTTGCTCTCTTCCAATCTTTTGGTACTCTTCCCTGTGATAGTGGTGTCACCACTAGACTGTGAATTTTATAAGCCAGTTGTTCTCTACATTCCTTCAATATCCAGTTTTATGGGACAAGAGGTATGCTGGTGCTATCCCATCTCCATATCTTTCAATATACAGTTTAGCCTTGAATCCATGTATACTTCTTGCATTTACTATTTCCTTATCCAGACTGTTCTATACATCTGTACTTCTTTGTGGGAAACTATATTTTTTTGATGTCTCTTTTACAAGTACTCTTCTTCAGCCTCTTTCCATGTCCTCTAATATCTCACGTATCCTAAACCATCAAGTCACTCTGGTCCACCTCCTCCACTTCCTCCTGTGCTTTGTATATAGCAGTCAAGTCTCCCCTTTCTCTCCTTTTTTCCAGTATTGGTGGGTGCAACTCTGCCAGTCTCTCTTCGTATGACAAACGACTCTTGGTACCATCTCTCAGCTTTCTCCGACTTCATTACATCCTTTTTCATGTAGAATGAGCACACTACAGCTGCATATTTCAGTCTAGGTCAAATCAGTGATATAATCATCTTCCTGATCATCTTTTCATTGTTATACTCAAAAGATGGCCTTATTCCTCTCAACAAATTATAGGCTTAACAAATTATAGGTTTCTCCTGTAGTTCTGCTAATGTGTTTCTATGGGATCAAATTTCCACTGACCGTAACACCCAGATCGTTTTCCTCCTCTGCTTTACTCAACCTCTCACCATTCAACACATAATTTCCTTTTACTCTTCTCTCACTCTTTCCAAATTCCATTACTTTACATTTCTCTGGATTAAACTCCATTTCCCATCTATGACTCCACTCCAATATCTTGTTCAGATCCTCTTGCAACACTCCACAATCTTCCTCACTCTCAACTCTTTCAGGAACTTGGCATCATCTGCACAGAAGGCTCATGTAGCTATTCACACTCTGTATCATATCATTCATATATGACTGGTGCCAGCACTGAGCTTTTGGGTACTCCACTTTCAGTTTTCCTCTGTGATGACTCCCAATCTTTTACCACGGTTCTCATCTCTCTCTCAGTCAAGAAATTCTCCATCCATCCCAGCAGGCCATCCCTCAGACCATCATCATGCTCCATCTTCCATGGCAGTCTCCTGTGTGGCACTTTATCAAAGGCTTTCTTCAGGTCTAAATATACACAGTCTGCCCACTCATTCCTCTCTTGTATTGTATCCACCACTCTTGAATAAAAACTCATCAGGTTTATAATACATGACCTCTGTCTTCTAAATCCAAATTGTTTTATCATCACTTCATTTTCTAGGTAATGCATTAATTTATCCTTCTTTAATCTTTCAGACATTTTACATACCACACTTGTTAGAGACACTGGTCTGTAGTTCATCGCCTCTTCTTGTTACCACCTTTATAAATTAGAATTATTTTTTACTCTCTTTCATTTAAGCAGGACTCTACTTTCATTTAAGGAACTCTCAGTAATACTGTGCACCACCCATGTCACCTGCTGATTGCATTCTTTCAGTATCCATCCCAACACTTTTTTGGGTCCAGGGGCCTTTCTAACATCTAGTCCCTCACACTGTTTCCACATGTCTTCCTCAGTCACCTGGATTTTCCCTGGACCCATTTTTTCACTCATCTCACTTTGCCCCACAAATATCCTCTCATTGTGAACGCTAAATGAAAACTCTTATTCATCATCTCTGCCATGTCAGCCAGATCCTCACACATTTGACCATTCACCTTCTTTGTTTTTCATTTTGCTCCTCACACACCTGAAGAATAGTTTTGGTTCCTCTTTACATTTGTCCATAACATCGTTCTCATAACTTGTCCTTTCTTTTGTCCCTTACACAGTCATTTCTTGTAGTGGTGTAGTTTTGCCACATTTTTGCATTTTTCACCTCCATCTAGTCCATGCCTTCTCCCTCTCCTCCCTCACTACTTCACATATTCTTTTATAGCAGTCTTTGTGTTTTTATCTTCTTTTTGTGTTTTTATCTTTCATATCAACCTTCAGTGTGATACTTTGTCAAACACATCCTTCAACTTTAACTTCACACCTTCTGTTATACCAGTCTTTGATATATCTTATCTTTGTGTTTCCTTTTGGTACACATCTTTTCACTCCCTTCTTATATATACCTAGTGACTAGTGCTTCCTGTTTCTGCACATCTTTTGCTGTAATAAAGGCACTCCATTCCATCTTACCAAAGTATCTCCTTGTTTATTTGAAGCTAGTTTTACCATAGCTAAATATTTCATCCTTATAATTTTCCCATCTACTTTCCTCTTCTTTTTCTTTGATATGAAACCTTACCATCACACAATCACTTTTTCCTACAGGATGATTGTAGTTCATGTGTTCAACAATGTCCACTTCTCTTAATAATACCAAATTTAGTCTTTGTAGTACCTCTCCTCTTCTGTGTGTAGTGTTTTCCTTGGGCTGGCTGGCTTTCTATCTTTCTGGTTGGCTGGCTGGCTAACTAACTGACTGGTTGGATGCCTGGCTAACTGGCTGACCGGCTGGCTGGTTGGTTTTCCTGCTGACTAGCTGACTGGCTGGCTATCTGGCTGACTAGTCCACTGTGGGATAGCTGGCTGGTTGGCTGGTTGACTCCTCAAGGGCAGCTGTCCCATCTCTCAAGTGGCCACATTTTGCAGGCGTCCCCAACCCCTCCCGCCCTGAGTGAAGACACCCCCAGACAAAACCTCTAAGGGGGCCAAGGGGAAGGGAGCAGCCCAGGCCCTTTCCAATGCTGAGAGAGGTATGTCACTTCACTGCCAAGAAGGAAAGTTTCAGCTTCATTTTGCATGTTGTTTGGGTTGCTTTATGAACATTTTTTTTTTTTAATATATATATATATTTTTTTATACAGTTGGTTCAGATATCCTACATGTCAATTGTTTTTGCTTTATTTATCAGTGTGTTCCTATCTTATATCTCTAGTTTTACATTGTTGTAGTTGACAGTGAGCAATTGTGTTACATCTGCACTGTTTTACTTTTATTTGTCAGCAAGCCTCTTCATCTGATACAGTTCCTGCCAGTTTGAACTCATTTTGACTCTGCAAGGGAAGTATCCATAACTCCTCATTACTTTGAGTATGAGGACAGTTTCAACTTCATCTTTATCTCTTTTGCTTTATCTTTCATTCAACAGTTTTTTAACTTAATTTGTTCGTAAATGTCGTTCCAAATCCAAAATGTTTGAAAACCGATACTATTTTCCCCACAGGAGTCATTCTAAAATAGATTAATCCATTCTCAGACTCGCATCCACCATGTCTTAGTGGGTAATGACCAACACTCCCGCTGCTAAGATGGCTGCTCCACAGCATCTCCAGCTTAGAATTTTTTTTATTCAGAAAAGCTTTGTTGAATGAACTTAGTGATACAGAACTCATCAAAAGATATTGTTTAGACCATGCTGGCTTTCTCTTTGTCACCCATGAAGTGAGGGAAGCCTTACAGAGACAGAGAGGAGCAACCCACTCGCTGCCAAAATGAAGGTGATCATAACACTTAGACATCTTGCTGCTGGGAAAAGCTACTGGAAAAATGCAGTTGTGCAGTAGTGATGGCATTGTGGGTCATCGGGAGAGCCACAGGAGGCTTGGGATTACTCCTGAGCCCCGAACCTTGTTTGTTTACATTGAGGTTCTTCAGTAGGATCACATTTAACTTATTTCAAAGATTGAATTACTGTCTTACCCTCTGTGTCTCTCCTCCAAAGGAACTATTTATAGAAACTATAAATTAGTAATAAATGGCAGCTTTTGTTACGTGTTGTAATATTTGAAATCGAGTAACTTTGTTTGAAAACCAAATTATGGTACAGTAATCAAAGCAATTAGGAGTTAAAATTTTTGTTCAAAAACAGAGTTGTTCGGAGAGGGAGACATTCAGTAACTGAGGTTCCACTGTATACATTTCTTGGATTCATTTTGTCACTGAGAAGGAAGTGTACATAATGACCTCATGTCTTCCACAAGTGGTGCACTGTGTTGTCTGGTAATGCAGCAGCCAGCTGTGGACCTCATGAGTGTTATCACCCCAGAGGTACTCATGGGGCATCACAGTGCATATTTACAGTGTAAGAGCACAGAGACCTGTGGTCATAACACGCTGCTATATTCATCCCAGGCTTTGCCAGATTCTTGATAGATGACTGTGTGTGCCAGAAAAAGCTGAAACTGTTGCTTATCTTAGCTTTTATTATACATCATTCATTTGAGAGAAGCACAGAGTGAGTGTCCCAGCAACATAATACATATTCCTTGTAACTAAAGGAATCTATACACAAGAATGAAATTACCTCATCTACCACTGACATGTTGGGATTGAAGGGTAAAATAAAGTGTGAGGTGGTATCAAAGCCCCAAGATTAATTCCATAGTACACCAACAGGTGGCTGTACAAGGATGCATGTCTGATGGGACTGGACAGTGACAGTTATCAAGCAGTCTGCCAATTGGTGTCTTTCTGTGAACTTTGTGAGCCATATCACATGAGTTTTGTGGCCTCATGCTGAACTTCATATTTCATCATGAACTGCAAACAAGAGCAGAGTTAACACCAAATTGTGTGTCAAATTCAGCAAAGACCTTTGACATGATTTAGCACATGTGTGGCAAGGAAGCAGTGAGTTATGTGAGGTGCGTCAAGTGCCATGTATTCTTCAAGAGCAGCGGAATATCTCTGGAAGATGACAAGAGGTCAGGATGATATTCCGTGAGCTCAGCCACTGAAAACATGGAAACGGTTGAGTGACGTGCAAGAGAATTGTTGGAGATCAGTGAAGGGAGTTGGTGTCAGGGTTGGTGCATCATACAGAACAGCTGAAGCAATCCCCATGTTTGATTTGAATATGACCACATAGCTGAAAAATTTGTGCCCAGGCTTCTGATCTCCAAACAGAAGGTGCCCCAGATGACCTAACCTTCACATTGAGGGTCTCCACTGGGGACAAGACCTGGATCCACACTTCATTTGTAACTTCTTCCTCTTCCTAAAGATAAAGGAAGTTGTGGGTGAAAAGGATGCCATCTTGACACCATGAAACGAGAAAGGATGGATCTAAGTTTGAAAAGTCAGACTTAAAAGGGAGATAGGAAGGAATTGGTTTTCAGATGGAGTGGTGGATGAATGGAATAGACTCAGTAATCAGGTTGTTGGTGTTGGTTCTTTAGGATTTTTAAAAGAAGATTTATGGATGGGGATGGTAGATGGAAATAGGTAGGTATATTTTGTGCAGGGACTGCCACGGGTAAGCCTGATGACTTCTGGCAGCCTTTCTGATTTCCGTATGTTGTTATGCTGTGTTCCATGGAAGAGGTTGAGCCTGAGTCACAGAAGGTGCTTAACATGCTTTGAGAACAAGACTTACTGAACACGTGTGAGCAGTGACAGCAGGACTGGGACCACTTTATTGGTGGTCAAGGTGACTGTTTTGAAGGAGTGATGCCCAAACTTAATACATGGATAAGTCTTGTAACATTTTGATATCAGTCGTCTTGTATTCTAAATCTATCAGTTAGTATTGCAGTGCCATACACTGTACATGTTCCTCCACACTCATCTCTTTTCCTGCACAGAGTAGTGATGTGTGGAGTAGGATGGGGGTTTTGAGAGAATAGTTAATGACATCATCATCTGTTCTGCTGTAATAATCTGAAATACAGTAAGGTGGTGTGGACAAATGGTAACAATGAAAGTGAATGAGTTTGTAAATGTTTATGGTTTCTCCAAATGTTGGTGCCACAAATTCCAGTGAATTTCATGTGAAATAAATTATTGGTATGTGGACTAATAAACTGCTTTTTATGAGGAGTTCCACAAAGACCAAGATCTGGGAATGTGATCTTTGAAGGAAGTTGTCTGATCTTTTTTACTACTCTGGGCAAGTTTGTATGAATGAAATGAAGGAATGCTAGAGGGAGCCAGCCAGTGAGGTGGATACTTGCTCTCAGTGGGTGAGTACTGGGGGAGAGATGACAGGGAAGGCTCTCACCACACTATTTTACAACAACAGAACAAGTGGAGATGAATAGGCAAGATGCAAGCATGGAGGCACAGTTTCAGAGAACAATACGAGGGACCCATCATGTCCATAAGCCTTCTGAGGGCAGCAAGGGCATGGAAAACATCACTGGGAAGGATCTTAATGGGTAGCATGAAGTAGTTGGAGGGTAGAGGAGAGGGAGGAACAAGCCCTGGATCTTAATGGGTAGCACGAAGTAATTGCTGCTGTTGCTCTTTTGGCCAATCACAGTGTTTCCTGCCTCTGGTCTCATCTTGAGTACCAGTTCACTCCTTCCTGATTTCAGTGCTGCCAATGCCCATCTTCACTACCCACGGCACAGTGCTACTAACGTCATCCCCCCTTTGTAACGTAGTTTTAGGAACATGAGCACGTTGAAGTTGTTAACTTTCAAAATCAAATGTAGTTATTTTAATTAAAACAGTACTTTTCATTAGTGAAGAGACAGGATAAACATTGAATTAGAAGTTTTTGAAGATGTTTCTAAGTTTTCTAAGATCAAGATTAAAAATAAAGATTTGGATTTTTCATTTTTTTTTTACTTAAAATATCAATATTGTTATCACTAGTATCAGAATCTTGGATTTATAGATTTATTGGTTATCAGTTATTGGCACTAAATCTATCACCAGTTACTGAATTATCAGTTATCACTGATAACATTATCATCATTGATTTATCATTTATTGTGATAAGTTTTTCATTATCATCGCCAGCTATGCAATTGAGTGATTGCTTTATAAGGTTTACCACTGTTTCTTTATAGCAGATATATAGTACTGTGCCTTCACTTGATGATGCAGGTAATGCAAACTTGAAAAGTCAGTAAACAAGTAATGTAATGAAGGTTGGGAACCAATGGTTTAGGACAAGAGAAAGAGTGAGGATTGTATGTCTCCATAGCACATACTATCACCTTTGTTATGCACTCAGCATACAGAGATGGGTACCCTATGACACAGAAACAGTAGTCATTCCAAGGCAAATCAGCATAATACCTACTCAGCTCCAGTAGGGGCAAAATGACAAAGGCACCTCCACTTTGGGGAATCTTGGGGACAGATTGGAAGGATAGGACAAGATGCAGATTGTGATTGGAGGAGCCCAATGGAGATGATAGGATGATAGCATAAGCAGAAGGGTTAGAGGTGAGGAAAAGGTCAAGAATATTGGGCATATCTCCAAGACAATCAGGAATACAAGTAGAGTGTTGTACCAGTTGCTCTAGGTCATGGAGGATAGCAGAGTTAAAGGCTAGTTCACCAAGATGGTCAGTGAAGGGAGAGGAAAGGCAAAATTAGTAATGACCATTGAAGTCTCCAAGAATGGAGATCTCTGCAAAAGGGAAGAGAGTCAGAATGTGCTCACTTTAGAAGTTAAGTAGTCAAAGAATTTTTCTAGCAAGAGGAGCTACTTGTAGGTGAGAGGTATACAGCACAGATAAATTTTGTTTGAGAGTGACTGTAGTCATAGCCAGACAGTGAAAAATCCAGAAGATTCAAGAGTGTGGGCACAAGAGCAATTTAAGTTGTTGTATGCATAGTTGCAACATCCAGCTTTGGGCAGAAAATGAGGATAGAGAAAGTAGGGGGGAACAAAGAAGGGGGTACTGTCAGTTGCCTCAGACACCTGTGTTTTGGGGAGGAAAAGATGAAGTTTAGTAGAGAGGTTGTGTTCTACAGATTGAAAAGAAGATGTAAGGCCACAAATGTTGCAGAAGTTATTGAAGAAAAAGTTGAGGGTGGTGTCAAGACACTCACCAGAAGAGCAGTCTGATCTGGGGACATTTGTCCTGGGGACTCCGAGGCTGGTGTAGGAGTCGCCATGATAATTTTGAATTTTGAGTGAAGGGTGTGCATGTATTAGGTGCATGTAGAGTTGTGTGAAAGAACAGAATTTTTAAAAGGCAGGTTGTGAAATGTACAGTGAGGTCACAGCTGGCTGTTCCATCTCTTTTGTCTTTCCTTTTTGGAACAGCTTTGTGGTGTGAAGGGATAGAGTAAAGATAAAAAGATTTGTCCATCTGTATACCAGGCCAAAAATCTGACACAGGATGGTCTAAACAAAGCCCCACACACACATACACACATCATTCACACTCTTAACCCTGTTGGTCCCTGGAAGAAAGGGTTATTCTTGTGGACCACCGTGCTACACCCTAAGACCAGAGTAAAAAAGATAAATGAATGAAAAGCGATAGTTGTTAGTGCGGTGATGGTCAGAAGTCAAGCTTCCTGTGCCTTGACATTTCCTTCAGTCTGGAGTTCTCTACTGACAGTCTCCTCACAAAGCCTGGGAATAGATGGGTCCTTAGACTTGAGACTAGAGGAAAACACACAATCAGGAAAGTGAGTGCAAGAGGACACTCAGCTAATGACCTCAGCTGTACAAAGATGACCAGTGTGCAGGACTCTCTTGTCATCACACAGCCTCTGCTCACACTGGCTGCCTGTGGGACTGCTGCCTGATTTACAAACACCCACTATATTTGATTTTTGACCTCTTGTTTTGTTTATTTATTTGTTTGGATTTTAATGCATTTATTTATCTTTATTATTATTGTTATTATCATTATTATTGTTGTTGTTGTTGTTGATGTTGTTGTTGTTGTTGTTGTTGTTGTTGTTGTTGTTGTTGTTATTTTATTTTATTTATTTCATTTACTGGGTTTGTTAGTGTGTCTGTTGCTAGCAGTGCTAGTAGTTCCTTTTATGGTTATTTGATTGATTTTCTTCTCCTGACCTCTGCTTTTCCTTATTATTTCATGGTTCCATTTAGATTTGATGCAGTTATAGGAGTATTATTTGTAACAATAATGGTGATAATGAAAATAGTTATGATAAAGAGTCCCAATTAATGACCATAACAAGCTCTCTGTTATAAATATTTCTTGCCATTAATACAAAAAATAAAGTGTGCATTATTTTTTGTTTGTTATTCATAATTGCATTGAAACTAGGACACACAGAATGTACACCAGGATACACACAAATGCTTACAGTGAGTGAGTGAGTCAGTCAGTGTTTGATGCAGGAGTACCAAAGTGAAATATCAGCAAAATAAGTCATGTACAATAATACACAGTGCACAATAGATAATACATGCTACATAATGAAATGATACATAACACTAAATACATATAAAAATACATAATACAAAAGACAATACATAAACAATACATAATACATAATAAATATAAGTGACACTGTAGTGCATATCTACCTTCAGCCCAAACTAAACAACAACACTATCAGTACAAGATACCTAATTAAATAAAGGATACCTAATTAACACACCGGGTCCAATAGAGGGTACCTAATTAACACACTGGGTCCAATAGAGGGTACCTAATTAACACACTGGGTCCAATAGAGGGTACCTAATTGACACACCAGGTCCAATAGAGGGTACCTAATTAACACACCTGATCCAATAGAGTAGTGGTTTCCAACCTGTGGGGCGCACCCCCCTAAGGGGGCACGAAGGGCTGCCAGGGGGGGCGTAAGCACTTCACAAAGTGGAAAAATTACTTAGTAGATGATTATATATCAACATTATTGATTTTGATGGAATACATAATTGGTTAAGTATTGAGAAAACATTTCAGATATGAATTATGAAATGTTATTGTCTAAATACAATTATAAATTATTTCAAATGCTACTAAGTAACTAAGGAATTAAACAACTATAAAAGATAGAGAGAGAAACGTGCTGTAAATATAAATATTGTAATGATTACCAGAAACAACGCATCGTTTGTATGGTTCCCATTCGGTTCACGTCTCGGACACGTCAGTACTCCAGCTTTGGGAGTTGGCTGTGTGGCCACACCGCCACAGTAGTATGAGGGTGCAGTGGTAAGACGGTAGCTCTGTGACTGTTCTGGACGTAACAAGTGCCTCGTAAATATAACTGTTAATTGCAAAATTACAAAGCTAAGGAATAGTTTTGAGCGTGTGCGTTTGTTTATTTCACTAAAATTTTGAAATATGGAAAAGTATTTGATTAAAGGCAAAAGGAAAGAAACTGAAAGTGAACCTCACTCCAGTAAATGTGATGAAAGTAGCAGGCATACGAAAACCAGAAAGTATGACGACAGATATCTCTCGCTTGGATTTACATCTACGGTTGTTAGTGGAACGGAGAGACTTCAATGTGTGTTGTGTTTAAATATTTTGGCCATGGACAGCATGAAACCAAGCATATTGAAGCGCCACCTTGAAACACAGCATCCTGAACATGTTGGCAAATCTCTGGAATTTTTTAAAAGGAGACTTGATGAATTTATTAAACAGAGGTGGGCTTTCACGAAGACATCTACCACAGCTGCAAGTGCTTTGCTTGCTTCTTATAAAGTTTCCTACATAATTGCAAGATGCAAAAAAGCTCACAACATAGCAGAAACCTTGGTATTACCCGCTGCTATTGACATGGTGGAAATAATGCTCGATGAACAAAGTGCCAACAAGTTACGCAGCATTCCTCTTGCAGATAATACAGTTGGCAGAAGAATTTCAGACATTAGTGATGATTTATGTGATCAGTTGACAGATGTACTTAAATATTTGCATTTTGGGTTGCAAATAGATGAGGCTACTGATGTAGTGAAAGATGCTCATTTAATAACTTATGTGTGCTATATATCTGCCAATGAAATTAAGGAAGATCTGTTGTTTTGTAAACCTATTGTTGGTAGAGCCACAGCTGTAAAAGTGTTCAACATGATTGACAATTTTTTCAATGAACATGGAATAAGCTGTGAAAATTGTGTTGGACTGTGCACTGATGGAGCCCAGTCAATGGCAGGACGACATGCTGGACTGCAAGCTTTGGTGAGGGAAAAGGCTCCACACACTTCATGGACGCACTGCATGCTTCATAGACAGGCACTTGCATCAGGCAGTATGAATGAAGAGTTAGGTAATTTGCTCAAAGATGTTGTCAGGGTTGTAAATTACATAAAGAACAGTCCATTGAAAGGAAGACTGCACAGTTATGTAAAGATTTTGGTGCTGAACACACTGCTCTACTGTATTACTGTGAATCACGCTGGCTATCCCGTGGAAAAGTACTCCATAGAGTGTATGAACTTAGAAATGAAATTGCTACATTCATTTGTGAAAATAAAAACAAAGATGGAGACTTTTTCACAGATTATTATTTCATTAAAAAACTTGCTTACATGGTTGATATCTTTGAGAAACTTAACCAACTGAATCAGTCTATGCAGGGGCTCCACATGAATATTTTCGCACAGAGTGACAAAATACGTGCATTTATGAAGAAAATTGAGTTATGGAAAAGGAATGTAGAAAATAACAGTTTTGACATGTTACCAAACTTGCAAGAGTTTCTCAAACATACTAGCGTACTAGGTGGAAATGAATTGTTTGCTGAGCACTCTCCTGGGGAAGTGCTCATTTTACTTTAAAGATGTAGACACAAGTGATTACGAATGGATAAGAAACCCATTTGGTGATAACTCTACAAGCACACTGTCTACAGCTGACCAGGAGCAACTTATTGATTTGTCATGTGACGGTTCGCTGAAACTTGTGTTTGATGCAGGACCTTTGGAAAAATTTTGGTTGCAAGTTAAAGATGAGTACCCTTCCTTGTCAACTAAAGCCATTGGCATTTTATTACGTTTTGTGACATCATACTTGTGTGAATCAGGATTTAGTTCAGTTGCTGTCCTCAAAACAAAATACCGTTCTCGCTCAGTAATAGAAAAGGAATTATGGGTCTCAGTTTCATCACATTCTCCGAGATTTGAGAAACTCTGCTCAGAGAAGCAAGCGCAACCATCACACTAGTAAAGGTAAGCCTATACATTCAGTCATACATAATTATATATTGTATAATTTTTTTTTATTGCTGATTTGTGCCGACTATGACAGTAAATAGCAGTATTTAAACCAGAGTGGAGGGGGCGCAGGGAACTTGTCATTTAACGAAGGGGGGCAAGAATTCAAAAAGGTTGGAAACCACTGCAATAGAGGGTACCTAATTACCACACCTGGTCTAAGTCAAAGCCTTACCACACCTGTACTATCCTCAGGTGCAGCCAGCAAGGAGGCAAGCGGCTCATCTGTCGGTGTGCGCCTACCATACCCACAGCCACACCAACGGAGGGCCAACGACACCCAAGTCTAGCCGCAGGAACTAATGTAGTAGGTGGTGTGGGTGGGAGGTGCAGCTGAGAGTGGTGGTGTGACGAGTGTGGAGGCTTAAGGCTTATAGGTGATGTAAGAGATTAGCTAAGATGTGGCTGGTGCAAAACAGTGTTGAGGTGGTAGGTGGTGTGGCTGGGTGGTGTTGCCAGGGTGGGGGGGGGTGATGCTGTGGCAGGGAGTGATGGGATGGTAATGGAGTGCTGTGATGGAGTGTTAAGCAAAAGTGCACTCATGTTTATTCATTGACTAAAGGTGATGCTGGGAATGTGGGAGGAGGACCCCTTAGGGAACAGTAAGAGAGAGAGAGAGAGAGAGAGAGAGAGAGAGAGAGAGAGAGAGAGAGAGAGAGAGAGAGAGAGAGAGAGAGATAATGTAAAATCATTTGTCATTTCATGTGATTTCTTGTGATTTATGACTGCAAAATTTACACCTAAGAATTATAAAAAAGGAAAATCATGAATCTTGAGAAATGCATTGAAAAGGAGAAAAAAATACAGATTACAGTTCATTGCAGTGCAGAAGTTTTGATGTATAAATATTTCTGAACATTCAACAATTATCTTCAAATATTTTCTTAATATTTTAATGTTTGATGACGTATGACCCTTGCTGTGGTGCCTTGAAAGCAATTAGTCAATTCACTCGTTCATAAATTGCAACCCATCTTTTTATACTGTGCCACCTTTCACTATATAGAGGACAGACAGCCATCACCACCACACATCTGCTCCTTTCTCCCTGCAGGTGTGGTGACAAGTAGTGAGGTCACCACTGAATCTGACACACCTGCTGAGCCTGACCTGGTGTCTTTCTGTGCTACCCTGGGCAACAACCGAGCCCTGCGAGTCCCTACCCTCTTCAAGCCAGGTCAGTCATGGTCAGGGGAAGCTCAAAAAATATTTCAGAACAGTGCAGGGATTATCTCCAACACAAATGGAGACCTGCAAAATGTACCTGTCTCCCTCTATATACCAGACAGGCAATCCCTCATAGGGTGGCCCAGGCAAAGCACTACACTCTCATACACGCATCATTCATACTCTTAGTTCTGTCACCTCCTGGTGGTTAGCAGTCATCTCGTAGACCACTCTGCTACACCCCAGGAACTTAGGCATAGCACATCAGGTCATATACTTGGAAAATAAAGTGAAAATACTTGCTCCTGACAAGCTTACAAAACCAATAGTGCACTTGTGAACTCCTCCTAAACTAAGGAGATAAAACACTGTTATATTAGGTGCCTAAGATTGAAAAGTAGATAGACTAAAGCACTTACTGTTTTGTGCCAGTTAGTGTGGAGTTATCACTTGGAGATTGAGAAAAGTACAAGGGGAAGAGACAGTTCACTTCTTAGCCTGGTCTGAGTGTACCATTGTTTGAGGCAGGTGTTAGGCTGGCATGTATATGGATGGACAGGAGAGACAAAGCAGCAGGAATATGGCTAGATTTAAAAACCGTGAGGATTAAGATTGTTTTCAAATTGAGTGGTAATTGAATGATAATGAGGTTGTTAATGCCAAGTAAATAGTGAGTTTCAAAAGATTACACAAATTTATGAACCAGGGTGATTGATCAAAATAGGTAGGCATGTTCAGGGACTGACTGCCCTATGTAGGGCTGATGGCTTCTTGCAGCTTTTGTTGTTTTTGTGCTCTTATGTTCTTATAAGGGAATAAAGTCTTAATGAGTAATGATGGAAGAAAAAGACAAGGTTAGTCATCAGGACCAATAATCTGGCATTGGCACTGGTGGCTCTTGGTTTGCATAAGTTGTTTTACATTAATTAGTTTAATGTGACTTAAAATATAATAAATTGAGCCCTTTCACTGCATTAAGCAACAATTTGCAGCACTAAGAAGTATGTATGAAATCTTTATAAGCATGTGCAAAAAAGAAGAGCATGAAAAAGAATAGATTTTGCAATTTTTGGTGTAGTGTAGTGTAGTGTTTGGGGTAGATCAGCAACAGACATGCCGGAGTGCTGAGTGACTGAGGAAAGATTTGACAGACAGCAGGGAAAGGGTTCATTGAATTTACGTGATCTTTTCACCCCGGCACGACCCGTCGCTGTGCTTACATAAATATTAAGGAAATTTGTTTCCTCTTTTTTTTCTGCATTTTTGTTGTTTCAGCTTTTACATTTAAGGTTGGGGTTAATAAACAAAGATAAACCATATGAATTAGCATTATTCAATTATAGGTTAGGTTAGGTAAGGTTATCACAGTGAAAGGGTTAAAAGAAATCCATCCATCCATACATATGTTCCCTTATTTACCCATATGTTTGCACCCCAAGCTGACTAACCACCACCCTGCCCACCAGACGGGGACTACCAGACTGTGGCTGACATGGTGGGTGGCAGTCACTCCATTACAGAGTCAACTACCAGTCACGAGGAAAGTTTGGACGAGGCCAGAAGTGCGTCATCCCACCGCAGGTCACGGGGACAGGAACTGCAGGCCAGGCAGGGTCACCGTCCCTCCCACGGCAACCCGGATTATAGCTATGCTCACCCTGTGAAGAAGCAGTACCTTCCCCCACCCCTCCACTGTCCTCCACTGACAGCAACAGGTGTATGAGTTAGTGATAGTGAGGTCACTGACAGACAGACTCGCCAAATTGTTCATTAGTAAAAGTTCCATGGCCACTAAGTTTGTAATCTGCTTCTGTGTTTGTATCTTTCCAGCCTTTTTATTCATTGATGTACACTTTTGCCTTTCACTGCTTCCTCCTGTAATCCATTCTATATCTTTATATATTTACATGGAAAGATATGTTTGCATTATTCTCTCTCTCTCTCTCTCTCTCTCTCTCTCTCTCTCTCTCTCTCTCTCTCTCTCTCTCTCTCTCTCTCTCTCTCTCTCTCTCTCTCTCTCTCTCTCTCTCTCTCTCTCTCTCTCTCTCTCTCTCTCTCTAATATTGAGATTCATCTCTTGTCCATAACAAAAGGGCATTTCTGTCTGGTTCCTCAGGTTGGTTGACTAACCCTAAAGCTGCAGGGGTTTTCACACATTTCTCCATTCCATATGTCTCTACTCCTTTGTGGAAAGATGTATGTTATTTAGGCAGCTCTCTTCTGTCCAAGTTTCTTTTCATCTTTATCATCATGTGTCAAGTCATCCAGTTCTGGCACTATCTTAGTGGCTGTTCTTTGTATTCTTTCAAATCTCTACATGAAACATCACCGAATTAATTAAGCTTAGCAGAAATTATGTGATGTGCCCTACTGATGCTGGTGTGAAGGCGAGGTGTTTGTAGTGAGCCGTGTGATGCCTTCCCCAGTGCTGAATATGGAGAGAGCAGCCAGGCGACAACATACACTGAAGTTTTCTGAAGAGGAGTACGACCACCCCTCCATCAAGCAAGGTTAGTGTATGGGACAGCCTGTACAGTGTGGATGGATGGATGGATATTGGGATGCATGTACAGGTGGGATATACTGTATGTTCATGTGTGGTTCAAATTCACAAATAGTATTAAGAAATTGATAGATGCTCTCACACACTGGTTGGTCTACAGTATGTACAAAATATTGTCAGCTGCAAGACCTTCTTTTTTGGCCATTTCCTTACAGTTAGGGCTTGGCACCATGTACAAGTTTCTGTCCCTTGCATCTTCCTCAGTGCCTCCCGTCCTTTGTAGCTCTGCCACGTTTCCATACCTCCATTTCACTGTCTTTCCCTCCATCTTCTTCCCTTGACTGTCTTTTTTTCAAGCTCTTTCAATCAGATCCTGGTCTTCTTTTCTTACTGTATGTTCATGCATGCTTCAAAATTCACAGCATGATAGCCACAAGCATGGTAACACTAGTGGTGACTGATGCTCTCACTCCCTGATTGGTGGACAGTAATTGCAAGATATTGTTAACTGCAAGACCACAGGTGAATGAAAACAATTCAGATGAAGAGAACAAAACCATTATATTACTTACAGAGAAACTAGGAACAGACTGGCTTCTTCCTTCTTGCACCTTTCCCAAGACATGAAGGAGACAGATCAGCAAGTTCCATGAGTGTCTGTGGCTTTGAATCATTTCATTCCTCCCTGATACCTGTCTGAAGTTTTGTAGTGTCCAGGCTGCCCTCCTCTGCCTGTGCCTCTCAGTGATCGGTTAAAGATCAGGGGAATGGGGTGGCCAGTGCTCTTATGAGTCCAGCAGGCAGTTGTGATTTTTTGGTGTGTGTGACAATGCACATTTCAAATGGCCCAAGGAACAAGTCATGCAAAAACTCTAAATGATTGTTTTGATTTTTTTTTTTTCATTTCTAGTTGAAAACACTGAATTTCCTACACCATAATTAACTAAAGGAATCATTCCTTGTCCATGGCACACATGTTTGCCATGACTACAGGACACAGACACAGTGGTCCAAGACACTTGTTGCCAGCTTGTCATACCCATTGTAGTTATTTCTTGGCAGGTGTACCAAAGCTTTTGATGTGTACAGGTAGTGAGGGATTTTTTTGGGAGAATGGCATCTGTGAAAGTGAGGGAGGGATGTTGTGTAGGCAGCGGTGGGCCACTCTGGTAGACACGTGTGTGTGGGTGTTTTGTTCTCACAGTCCTCCTGCTGTTATTTGAGGATGGGCATGCTCTCAATGTTTCATAACATTTAGTATGCATCCTGATGCCTTGTGCCCTCACTCTGGCCTCTTCTTTTGTTAGTGTCCCCTCCCCAACATTTTGTCAGCCACTTCTGCACACATCTCCTAACACCTGTAATCCTTGCTGTTCCCTCCACTGCAGTCTGTCTTGTGTAAAGTCACAGTACTCCAGTGTGCCCTTCAGTTAATTCTTTTCTGCCATCCATTGCAAAGATAATGTAATCCATATCAGTGCACATCTGTTTAAATTATTGGAAAGAAATGAGATGATGCTTTTCAAAATGCTTTATCTTTAATTGAGAGATGAGTGTTGGTCAGTGGTTCTGGTGGATGGCCTCAACTTTGAGTGAGTTGCTGGATGCATGACACTGCTCTCAACAGTCACCAGGCTGCCACTGAGCAAACTTTTACAATTCTGTCATGAAGCACCAAACATTATTTTGGCACTTACCATTTGTATTCCTGTATTGTTTTGATTGCAACTCCTACCCTTGTGATTTTGCCTGTGTTAAGTAGTTTTTTCTCTCTTCTTCTCTCCATTTGCATAAAGATCATATATGAATTCTAAAACATGAAAAATAACAATAATACTCATAATGCAGTGGGAAGTGGACTGGCGCTGGTCCCTGTGTTGCACCGTCACCCAGACCAGCTGTCACCTGGCAGTACAGGCAGTGCCACGTAGTGTGTCACTCAGCCTGTTATGTACTGCCCTTGGCACAGTGTGTGATATCAGACTGGCAAGTATGGGTCTTGTCACCACTCAGTGCTGCTACTGTGTCACCCCTCTCTCTGTGGTCATGGGTTTGCTGTGGGTAGTTCACTAAGTAGTGGCAGGGATGTGGAAACACTTGGTGACTACAGCTTATCTCCTATGTTTACTAAATGTGCAATATGACACTCCCATACAATATCGCTATGGAACGTGTCACTTATGCTGCAGCCACTAAGAAACTGTTGCTCTGCACCACCCAAGCACACTGACTGTGGCAAGGTTAAAACTTGACAAAATGATAACTGTATTATTCCCAAACACTTATTGAAGCCACCACCGTCTGGCCTGTTTACTGACCTGTGTAGTCATTGTGTGGCCAGGACAGGCTGGCTGAAATGCTGCTGCAGTGTGATGGCATGCATCCCCCCACAGGAGCAGTGGAGCTCTCCCACCACCATATGCAAAAAAAGGATTAAAATACATAAATATTTTACACTCCATTGACTTGGCAGGAGGTGCATTAGATTTAAGCATTCAGTGCTGTTCAGGTTAGAATCCCCAGCAAAAGTTGCTTTATTTCTACCAAAAACTATTAGATAATGTAGAATACATGATTATTGTAAGTTGTATATTCAGAAACATTATAGTCAAGTAAGGGCTTCAGTAGAAATATGTAAGTTTAGCTACACTTTTCAAAACAAGACAGGCAATGCACAGACCAGTGACAGCGTCGGTCAGTGGCCATGTTACCATGTTCTTGTTTCCTCAGCTGGCAAAACTATTATTACAGACTTAGTGAAGCAGTGTCACATGATAGTCCCCTGCCAGGTAACCTACATTATTGCTTCCCCCTTACAGCAGGAGTGGAGCCTCTGGAGCAGCTGATGGCTGACCTGGAGCTGGAGAAGATGGTTCAGGATGCCAGCAAGACAGCTCTTTGACACTTCCAGTAGTGGTAGAAGCCTCCCATCACCACCCTCACTCCTCTGCCACTGCTGACCAAAACACTGAGGCTGTATTCTTCAGGACCTGATTGTTGCTTGGACTTGAGGCTTCCCTGCTTGGTAACACTACTCTTAAACACTGTGGGCTTTCACTGCAACAATCTCCAAGGTTTACAGAAATGATTAGTCAGGTTCCCCCTGGATATTTTTCTCACTAGTGGAAAATCCTTTTTTAAAGTATCATTAGAATCATGAAAATCCAATAACTTCTACTCAATCCAGTTAAGTGTTATTAAGATACAACACCAAAGTGTTTGAGAATACAGAGCCACAGTTGGCTTATTGCTTTGATCTGTGGCTGAGTGTGTGAACTGGTGTCCTGAGTTCTGCATCAGGCTGTTGGTGGTTCACAGAGAGGTGGCAGCTGCTGGGTGATGAAGGTTGAGGCTTCCAGCCGTGCATACACCCCTCAGCTTCATGCAGGGAGGTGCACTATGGTGTTCTTGTCAAGCTTGCTTACACAAGTTGCTGTTGTTGTGTCCACACTTGCCTCATACAAGTAATAAGTGATTCTCAGTGAGTGTTGTGTTGTGGTGGTGCAAGATGCTGCTGAGACTGGAGTTTTGTCCCATTGTGTTGTTGGTTGGTTAACTTCCAAAGTAGAGCACTTTCTGACTCTCTTCCCTTTTGCAGAGACCTGCATTCTCGGAGTCTTCAGTGTTCACCACCAGCTTTGGCTTTCCTCTCCCTTCACTGACCATCCTGGCAAACTGGCCTTTAATTAACTTTGATATCCTCCATGACCAAGAGCAGTCAGTGCAACACCCTTCTTGTATTCCTGACCATCTTGGAGATACGCCCAACATTCTTGACCTCTAATCCTTATGCTGTCACCTTATTTTCTCCATTGGGCTCCTCTGATCACAATCTCATATCTGTATCTTGTCCTGTCACTCCACTCCCTCCTTAGGATCCCCCTAAGTGAAAGTGGCTCTGGCATTTTGCCTCTGCTAATCAGAGGGAGCTGAGGAGCTATTACCATCCCTGTGTGCTGAGCACATAACAGAGGTGATAGTGTCTGGCATGGAGGCAAACATTCCTCATTCTTTTTCTTGACCTAAACCTTCCAAACCTTGGTTTAACACAGCTTGTTCTTGTGCTATACATGATAGAGAGGTGGCTCACAAAAGGTACTTGAGCCTTCCATCACCAGAATCTCATGCACTTTATATTTCTGCCCTGAACCATACCAACTCTGTTCTTCAAAAATCAAAATCTTTAAAGATCTAACTCCCTTCATGACTTCTTGCATCTAGCCAAAAAACTTCTCTAATAACTTTGCTTCTTCATCTTTCCCTCCTTCATTTCAACCTGATGGCATCACTGCCATCTCATCTATTTCTAAAGCTGACCATTTGCTCAAATCTTTGCTAAAAACTCTACCTTGGATGATTCAGGCCTTGTTCCTCCCTCTCTTCAACCTTCTGATTACTTCATGCTACTTATTAAAATCCTTCGCAGTGATATTTTCCATGCCCTCACTGGCCTAAACCCTCGGTAGGCTTATGGACCTGATGGGGTCCTTACTTTTGTTCTTCAAAACTGTACCTCCATGTTTGCACCTTGCCTAGTCAAAGTCTTTCAGCTCTGTCTGTCAACATCTACCTTTTCTTCTTGCTGGAAGTTTACCTACATTCAGCCTGTTCCCTAAAAAGAGTGACCATTCTAATCCTGCAAACTACCATTCTATTGCTTTAATTTCCTGCCTATCTAAAGTTTTTTAATCTATCCTCAACAGGAAGATTCTTAAACGTCTATCACTTCACAACCTTCTATCTGATCACCAGTATGGGTTCCATCAAGGCTGCTCTGCTGGTGATCTTCTCCCTTTCCTTACTGAATCTTGGTCATACTCTTTAAAGAATTTTGGTGAAACTTTTGCTGTTGCCTTAGACATATCAAAAGCTTTTGATCAAGTCTGGCACAAAGCTTTGATTTCCAAACTACCTTCCTACAGCTTCTATCCTCTGTAACTTCATCCCAAGTTTCTTTTCTGACTGTTCTATTGCTCCTTTGGTAGAGGGTCACTGTTGTTCTAAATCTATTAACAGAGGTGTTCCTCAGGGTTCTGTCCTGTCACCCACTCTTTTCCTATTATCCATCAATGATCTAAATCAAACTTCTTGTCCTCTCCACTCCTAAGCTGATGATACCACCCTGCACTTTTGGACATCTTTTCATAGACATCCAACCCTTCAGGAAGTAAACACTTCACACTGGGAAGCTAGAGACTATCTGACTTCTGATTTTTCAAAAATTTTTCTGATTGGGGCAGAGCAAACTTGGTATTGTTCAATGCCTCAAAAACTTAATTCCTCCAACTGTCAACTCAACACAGCCTTCCAGACAACTATCTCCTCTTCTTCAGTGACACTCAACTGTCCCCCCCTTCTACACTGAACATCCTCGGTCTGTCCTTTACTTATAATCTAAACTGGAAACTTCACATCTCATCTCTAGCTAGGACAGCTTCTATGAATCTAGCCATTCTGAGACATCTCTGCCAGTTTTTCTCACCCCCCAGCTGCTAACTCTGTACTGGGCCTTTATCCGTCAATGTATGTAGTATGCTTCACATTACTGGGGGGGGGGGGGGTTCCACTCATACCACTATTTTAGACAGGGTGGAATCAAAAGTTTTTTGTGTTATCAATTTTTCTCTTACTGACTGTCTTCAGCCTCTTTTTCATCACCACAATGTTGCATCTCTTGCTATCTTTTACTGCTGTTTTCATGCTAACTGCTCTTCTAATCTTGCGAACTGCATGCCTCCCCTCCTCTTGCCCCTCCTCCTGCAACCTTGCAGCACAAGACTTTCTTCTTTCTTTCATCCCTATTCTGTCCATCTCTCTAATGCAAGAGTTAACCAGTATTCTCAATCATTCATTCGCTTTTCTGGTAAACTCTAGAACTTCCTGCTTGCTTCTGTATTTCCTCCTTTCTGTGACTTCAACTCTTTCAAGCAGGAGGTTTTAAGACACCTATCCTTCAAATTTCAATGATTCTCTTGACATCTCTTTCAGGACTGACTCCTCAGTGGGATCTTTTTTCCTCTTGTTTCCCTTGGCCAGTGAGCCTTAAAAAAAAAAAAGTCGTGTGTACAGTCCTTGCCTTACACCTCTTCTTGTATTCTATTCTAGGAGTTATGAAGCAGTCCTAGCAAGTCTTAGTTATGAAATATGTCATAGCTAGGACAGAATGGAGCATTCTTGTCTTAAATCCACATGGGATGGTAAGACTGAGTCCACCCTGTCTTAGCAGCTTATGACAGATGCTCCTGCTACCAAGATGGCCACCCACAACCACCCCAGCTTAGGAATTATTTACCCAGATAGGATATATTGTATGAATTTATGACACAGAACTCATCAAAAGATACCATGTAGATCATGCAGGTATTCTCTCTGTCACCGATCTAGTAAGAGAAGCCTTATAGAGTGACACAGAAAGGAGCAACCCACCTACCTCTGAAATGAAGGTGACCATAACACTTAGATATCTTTCTGCTAGGAAGATACAGGTGTGCAGCAGTGATGGCCTTGGGGATTGTTGACAGAGCCAGCCTTGTCACCAAACCACTTGAAAACTGTGTTTACATTGAGGCACTGCTACGGGATCATGTTTGCCACATTTCACACGTCTCAAAGACTGAATTACATTGAGGCACTCCTACGGGATCATGTTTGCCACATTTCACACGTCTCAAAGACTGAATTACATTGAGGCACTCCTACGGGATCATGTTTGCCACATTTCACACGTCTCAAAGACTGAATTACATTGAGGCACTCCTACGGGATCATGTTTACCACATTTCACACGTCTCAAAGACTGAATTACTATTTTACCCACTATTCAGTGTCTCTTCCTCCAATACAGAAAAACACAGGAAATATTTATAGAAGCTGTTAATTAGCAGTACTAAATGGCAGGTTTTGCTTCATCTTTTAGTATTTGAAATGAAGTAGCACTACACATAGCAGACGGTGATGATTGACAGTGTGTCAAGTTACATGTCTTGCTATCCTGCTGTGTCCTTTTTCCTCATTTGCTCCTTGGACCTTTCCACTATACCCAAGGTGGTGTCAAGATACACTTTTGGAATCAGTATTTTAAATACCTGAGAGATGTATTCCTCAAAAAATAAGCCAAAGTAGCCTTCTGCTGCAGTTTTGCTGGGCAGCTGAAGTAACAGCATGCAAATGAGGGTTAAACAAATTGTCCACTAATAATGTACTGCACAAATAAGGCATTTAATTATCATATTAATCAACTGTAATACAGACCATTGAAAAGTATGGCTCATATGCTAAATGTACATACAATGTTCATAGGTATGTACAGGAGAACAAAACTGAATACATGTTAACATGAATGAGTGGCAACAGTTATTCACCAATGGGTGATGTCATCTGTAAGATGCATGAGTTCAGAAACTAATGCCCACTGCTAAAACTTCACATAATGCACCCACAGCACCAATGAATCCAGAGGCCCCAGCAACACCAGCAGATGAGGGCTGGATGACTATAACACCACTGCTGGTGGGTGGATGGCTATGGTCCTCACAGAGGGCCAGACTCTCCTGGAAAGAGGGAAAAAAAAGAAATACAGGTAGGGCTTTTTTTTTTTTTTATGTAGGAGGGACACCACAGAAAAAAAATAATGACAAAAAAAGACAAAAACAAACAAACTGAGATGCCAATCCCTGAACAAGGTCCGAAGTAGTAGTCAAAAAATTGAAGCACAAGCATGTTAAAACCTCCCTCTTGAAGGAATTCAAGTCACAGGAAGGTGGAAATACAGAAGCAGGCAGGGAGTTCCAGATTTTACCAAAGAAAGTGATGAATGATTGAGAATACTGATTAACTCCTGCATTAGAGAGATGGACAGAATAGGAGAGAGAGAAAGAAGAAAGTTTTGTGCAGTGAGGCCGTGGGAGGAGGGGAAGGCATGCAGTTGGCAAGATCAGAAAAGCAGTTAGCATGAAAACAGTGGTAGAAGACAGCTAGAGATGTAACACTGTGGCAACGAGAAAAGAGGCTAAAGACAGTCAGTTAGAGGAGAGGAGTTGATGAGATGAAAAGCTTTTGATTCCACCCTGTCTAGAAGAGCAGTATGAGTGGAACCACCCTAGTCATGTGAAGCATACTCCATACATGGATGGATAAGGCCCCAGTACAGAGTTAGCAGCTGGAAGGGTGAGAAAACTAGTGATGTCTCAGAACACCCAACTTCATAGCTGTTTTAGCTAGAGATGAGATGTGAAGTTTTCAGTTTAGATTGTAACTAAAAGACAGGATGTTCAGTGTAGAAGAGAGGGACAGTTGAGTGTCACTGAAGAAGAGGGGATAGTTGTCTGGAAGGTTGTTTTAAATTGATAGATGGAGGAATTAAGTTTTTGAGGTACTGAACAATACCAAGTTTGTTCTGCCCCAATCAGAAATTTTGGAGATATTAGAAGTCAGGCGCTCTGTGGCTTCCCTGTGTGAACTGAAGGGTTGGATGTCTAGAGACATGGAAAAGTGCAGGGTGGTATCATCAGCTTAGGAGTGGATAGGACAAGAAGTTTGGTTTAGAAGATTATAGATGAATAATAGGAAGAGAGTGGGTGACAGGACAGAACCATGAGGAACACCATTACTAATAGATTTAGAAGAACAGTGACCGTCTACCACAGCAGCAATAGAACGGTCAGAAAGGAAACTTGAGATGAAGTTACAGAGAGAAGAATAGAAGCCATAGGAGGGTAGTTTGGAAATCAAAGCTTTGTGCCAGACTCTATCAAAAGCTTTCGATATGTCCAATGCAACAACAAAAGTTTCACCAAAATCTCTAAAAGAGATGACCAAGACTCAGTAAGGAAAGCCAAAGTATCACCAGTATAGCAGCCTTGACAGAACCCATACTGGTGATCAGATAGAAGGTTGTGAAGTGATAAATGTTTAAGAATCTTCCTGTTGAGGATAGATTCAAAAACTTTAGATAGGCAGGAAATTAAAGCAATAGGACGGTAGTTTGAGGGATTAAAATGGTCACCCTTTTTAGGAACTTTTTAGGAATGTAGGCAAACTTCCAACAAGAAGGAAGGTAGATGTTGACAGAGTTGAAAGAGTTTGACTAAACAAGAGCAAGCACAGAGGTGCAGTTTCAGAGAACAATAGGAGGGACTCGTATAAGGTCCATAAGCCTTCTGAGGGTTATGCCAGTGAAGGCATGAAGTAGTCAGAGGGTGGAAGAGAGGAAGGAACAAGGCCTACAGTAGTGCTTTTAACAAAGGTGAAGAGTTCAGCTTTAGAGATGGATGTGATAGTAGTGCCATCTGACTGAAATAAAGGAGGTAAAAAAGAAGAAAAGTTATTGGAGATATCTTTGACTAGATGTGAGAAGTCACGAGGGGAGTTAGATCTTGAAAGACTGACACTTTCTATAAATGAAGAAGTTTTTGGCTAGTCAGAGAATACACTTGGCATGGTTTTTAGCAGAAATATAAAGCACACAAAATTTTGGTGATGGAAGGCTCGAGTAATTTTTGTGGGCCACCTCTCTATCATGTATTGCACAAGAACAAGCTGTGTTAAACCAAGGTTTGGAAGGTTTAGATCAAGAAAAACAGTGAGGAACGTACGCCTCCATACCAGACACTATCACCTCTGTCATGCAATCAACACACAGACACAGGTCTCTGACAAGGAAGCAGTGGTCATTCCAAGGAAAATCAACAAAATACCTCCTTAGGTCCCCCCAACTAGCCAAGACAAAATGCCAGAGGCACCTACACTTATGGGTATCCTGAGGAGAGACTGGAGCAATAGAACAAGATACAGATATGAGATTGTGATTGGAGGACTCCAACGGAGAAGAGAGGGTGACAGCATAAGCAGAAGGATTAGAGGTTAGGAAAAGGTCAAGAATGTTAGGCATATCTCCAAGATGGTAAGGAACACAAGTAGGGTGTTGTACCAATTGCTCTAGGTTGTGGAGGATAGCAAAGTTGAAGGCTAGTTCACCAGGATGGTCAGTGAAGGGAGAGGAAAGTCAAAGCTGGTGGTGAACATTGAAGTCTCCAAGAATGGAGATCTCTGCAAAAGGGAAGAGAGACAGAATGTGCTCCACTTTGGAAGCTAAGTAGGCAAAAAATTTCTTATAGTCAGAGGAATTAGGTGAGAGGTATACAGTACAGATAAATTTAGAGAGTGACTCTGTAGCCAGATGGTGGAAAACTCAGAAGATTCAAGAGCATGGGCATGAGAGCAGGATAAGTCGTTGCGCACATAGACACAACATTCAGCTTTGGACTGAATATGGAGACGGAAAGTAGGAGGGAACAGAAATTGGGTTACTGTCAGTTGCCTCAGTGAGGAAAAGATGATGAGGTTTAGTAGAGGAGAGGTGGTATTCTACTGATTGAAAATTAGATCTAGGACCACAAATGTTACAGAAGTTAATGAAGAAAAAATAAATAAATAAATAAAAATAATATTATATATATATATATATATATATATATATATATATATATATATATATATATATATATATATATATATATATATATATATATATATATATATAAGCAGTCAATTTCTTCATGTTTATGTCTGTTACATATCTAAACTCAGGAATCTGAGTGGTTGTTCTGTTGCCCTGCTGGCCCCATGAAAGCTGATGCTTTACCATATTTGGTTGTTGTGATTTTTACACTACTGTACTTTAAGTTAAAAATGGTAATAATTTCCAAAATGTAATTTTTTTTTTTTGTTCTTTACTTACATAATTTGTCTCCCTCCCTGTCAGGGACTGGCAGTTCTGCAAATGCTGTTAGTGACAGCATCCGTAGGACAACAGTGTAGGTGGTGTCCTCTGGAGGTCCTTCACCTGCATGGAGCTAAGTCCACCTGTTGTAATACTTGAATGCGTAAGTGCTCATCTTGAAGATTTTAATCACTGCAGTGGTCACCATCTCAGACCTGACTGCCACAGGTACTTACTGTACACACTGCTATCTATAATCCAGTGCTTAGCAGGTTCTTGGTTATGGTTATCAACTATCTGGATAAATTTTACACAGCACCAACCTTAAATTACAACATGTACACAATAGCAAACTTTGGAGTTGTTTTAAGCATTGCTACCATCAGTCCAACCTAGCTAACCAACCTAACAACCTACCCTAACCTAACTCTTCCTCAACAATGTAGAACATATATTTAACCTCAACAGTGTAGAACATGTTTAAAATAATTTTTTTTTCTAGAAGTTTGGGTCCCAAAGGGTGAGCAGAAAGAAACAATTTTTATCTCCCATTATGCAACAAAGTCATTTAGGGAATTTGGTCATATTACTTAAAGCAGTGTCCAAAACATTAGTTAACGAAATTCCATATGCAGTTTACAGTTTGGTCAAGATAAAATAATAAGCAAATATGCTGCTAGTGGGCAAATTTTTACTCTCACCAGTTTTCTAATGTGGATGAAACTATTTATTTCTCGTATTTTTTTGCCTGTTTTGAATCAATATGGTTCTTGTTTTTATGGAAATCATGAGCCATTACTTTTTACTCCCTGACCCACCATCCCCTCAGAAACTAATTATTTGCAGTAAACAAAAGCAGTTAATACAAAACAGACCGATATGTACAAGAAAAAGGTAGATTGGCCCTCACAAATAAGCAGCCACTCACTGTGGCCACCAGCCAGCTGTCACACACCACCACCTAATCCAACCAAGTTAACCAAACTAACCTATGTAATCTAACAGAACGAAATAACATAACCTAACCAAACAAACCTAAACTAACTTGCCTCCCAAAAATAGATGTTTAAAAATTGCCATCAGCATTATAAATAATTTGCAGTGGGTAAATATGGGTTTAAATTACTCAATGACAATCTCTATCTGATGAGAAAAGTAAGAAAAGCCATGTTGAGACTGGTGAAAGAGTGAAAGAATTCCCTACTGTGTGGCCTGGAACCATAAGCCATAACTTCACTCACTGGCAGGAGCACTCACACCTGTTTGGTTATATCACAGCAATTCCATCCCTATAGCTCTCTAGGCCCCTGATGTGTCAACCACACCATGCTAGGTTCGCAACTATGCTAACAAGAGTGTGATAGGCAAAGCTGATGAACTCACTAGTGCCTGTAGCATGATGATGTTCTGCAGCAGCCTTGCTCTTCACGTGGCTCCGTAGGTCCTTAAACTTCCTCAGAGCTACCCACTCGGCTGACTGCGTTCACACGTGCAGCCACCTCCTCCCAAGTCTTGTTCTTTTCTGTGGTGATTCTATTGTCCAGCCTTTCCAGAATCACTGCAGCCTGATTTTACACCTCCTCCACCAAGGCTAAGGTCTCGGTGTCAGTGAACCAAGGTCTTATTTTCTTAGGAGGTTTGCTGGCCATGACTGGAATACTATGATTGGTGGCTGTGGGCACATAACAGTTTGTAAACAATGTCTTATGGCATTCTTGGTGATAACACAAAACCTTCCTGTGATTGGCTGCCTTGCGTGTTACGTTGAATCAGTGACATATCGCCTCCGGCAGCCAATGAGCACTCTTAGATGCATCCTGATGCTTCCTCCTCTGGGCAGCAATGACTGCTGCCACTGCTGCTGCTTGATCAAGGAGTGAGGATCCACACTTCCAGATTCTAACAATGCAACACCAGACATCCCTGTAAAGGATTGACATTGATGATTGACAAATTTAAAACCCTTTGAGGGAATGAAATGCAATAAAACTCAAGTGAAGACATGATCATCTTTATCTTTATCTTTATCTTTGACCTTATAACTCTCCTTAACAAATGTTCCTTTGTCAAAACCTTAAATTACTGAAAGACATGTGATGGGAATATAGAAAAATGGGTATGTAAAATCTTTAGGAAGTAAAAAAAACTTCATATGAAAGAACAAGATCTTCCAAATGAATTTATCTGAGTATGTTATGTTAACTTATGAAGTAATAATAATAATAATAATAATAATAATAATAATAATAATAATAACTATTCTCATTAAAAAAGTTATTGAAAACCCCAATACCTAAATCCCAATACCTAACATTATAGCACTTAAAGGATACATCAATACTTATACTATGATTGCAATGATGCTAATAACATACTGTACACCATGTTACAAGTGCAGATTGCTCCTTAAGAAATTAGAAAAACTATTGGGCTGTTTTGCACACTATTTACCTAAACATGTGTAGCACCATCCTCAAAAACAAAGATAATTTCTTCATCACACCTGAACTTGTACTTTGCATGAACAAAACATATTTTAATTGTGTTGATCTATTTATGTAATAATTTGCTATATACATATTATGTAACCTAACAATTTCCACATCCATACATTCTAAAAGAACATGAAATTCTTCTCCTACTACCTCAGCATTACACTTGTTATATACCCTATCTTCTCTACCGATACCTTTATACCTACCAACATTTACAGGAAGTCCATTATTACAAGTTTTAAATTTAGTCACTAATAATCTGTCACCCTTTGTTAACTTTTCTAAATATTGTTCTCTGCCAAAATCTGTCTTAAACACCCTATAATTACTACTTAATGATTTTGTTTCAAAATTATGATGCCAAGTTACAAGCCACTGATCTTTCAATCTCTGTTCCACAGCTTTCTTCACCCATCTTGAATTAGGAACATCTTGCAACAACCACATACCAAACATTCCACAGTCATTACAAATATTCTTTATACAAGCTAACCATGGAGAAGTATAAAGCCCTAACCTATCCAGCTGCAATAGACATTGGTACATTACATAACACAATTTAGTATTTTTACCTGAAATTAGCCTAGACCAATAACCTATCATTTTTTTCTTTATATAAATATCAAGTGGAAATACACCCAGTTCACCATACACCATGTCATTACAAGTATTCTTATGAACACCCAAAACCTGTTTTAGAAATTTCATGTACATATACTCTAACTCCCTAGCAATATGGTAACCCCAAATTTCAGATGCATAAGTCAATATAGGTAACACCGTGGCGGTAAATAATTCGAGTTGTATATCCACTGGCAAGTCAAACTTCCTACACTTACTTATTTATTAATGAGTACATTGCTCCTGTGGCTGTCTCTTTTAGCTCCAGCTCACCTTTGTGAAACCTCCAATTATAATTTAATAACACTCCAATATACTTATACTCTGTCACTACTTCATTGTTTTTACCACCAAATTCAAATTCATAGATAAATTTTCTCTTCCCTACTTCTGTTTTGTTACAATTTAGCTTCAATTTCCATTCATTACAATATAAATTCAGAGCAACCAGTGCCTGCTTCATTCCATCCTCACTGTCACACAAAATAACTGTATCATCTGCATACATAATAACAAATAGTTTAAGGTACATGTTTAAGAAATCATCACCAAAATTTACATAACTGCAATTATATTCAATTAATTTACTTTCAATATCATTCAAATAAAAAGCAAAAAGCACTGGTGATAAATTTTCCCCCTGTCTTACCCCTACATTGCAAACAAAGGTGTCTGAAATCTCCTGGTTAAGCATGACACATGATCTGATATTATCACATATTTTTTATTACATTTAGAATTTTCCCTTGCACCTTTTCCTTCACAAGCTTACACCATAAACCTTCACGCCATACCATATCAAAGGATTTCTTGTGATCAACAAATAAACAAAATAGCTTTCTCTTTTTCCAGTTAAATAATCAATTACACATTTCAACAAAAATATATGATCCAGAGTGGAATATCCATGTCTAAAGCCCGCTCGTGTTTCATTAATGATAGATAAGGTGTTTGAATAATCATAAGTCTTTCATTAAGTATGGAGGTGAAGAGCTTCCCCATGCAGCTAAGTAAGGTGATGCCCCTGTAATTACTAACGTCCTGGATGTCTCCCTTGTTTTTATAGAGTGGCACTATTGTACCCTGTTTACAACAGGAAGTGTACTTTGTATCTTACATGTAATTCTTGCATGTAGTCCACAGTGTACATCAGTGTGTGTGTATTAAGCTAGCCGTATTGTACAGGGCACGAGCCAAAGCTCATTTTGTCCTGTCTCCATAACCATATTTATCTGGTTTGTCTTTAAACACTGTTAACCACAACTACTTTTTCCTTCAAATCATTCCAGATTTCAATAGTTCTATATGGGAAGCTGTATTTCTTGACGTTGCTTGAACATACACTCCTTTATTTTCTTCCCATGCCTCCTTGTCTGTCTCTCTCCCTGCTCCATCTGTGGTACCAAGTCATTTCTGTCTGTTCTTTCTGTATTGTTTACTATTACTAATTTGTACATTGTTATCAGGTCTCCTCTTTCTCTTCTCCCTTGTAGTGTTGGTAATCCCATCTCTTCAAGTCTTTCTTCATAGCTTAAGTCTTTTAATTCTGATACCATCTTTGTTGCTATCCTCTGTATTCTTTCCAGTCTCCATATGTCTTTTTTTCTACGTGGAGCTCAAACTACTGCTGCATGTAGGATGTATCATGCTTATTATAACTTGCTTCATAATTTCTTTATCTAAATAGTTAAACACCACCCTAATGTCTATCAACAAGCTGTATATAGAGCTAAATATTCTGATTATGTGCCTTTCAGGTGATAGTGTGTCCTGAATCATTACTCAAAAATCTTTTTCCTCATTACTTTTTGTTATTATTTCTCCTCCCATTTTGTAATTCCATGAAGGTCTCTTTTTACATTCCTATTTCCATCATGTGGCATTTTCTGGCATTAAATTCTAGTTTCCATCTTTGGCTCCATGCATGTATCTTGTCAATATCCTTTTGTAATTCCTTGCTGTCAGTTTCATTATTTCCATTATTTTTGCATCATCAGCAAAAAGATTTATATAACTATATAGATGCCCTGTCATATCATCTACATATATCTGAAACATAATAGGTGCCAACAAAGATCCTTGTGGTACCCCACTTGTCACTTTCTGCTAACTTGAATTAGCATCTCTAATTACTGTTCTCACTTCCCTCCCTTGTAAATAATCCTCCATCCATCTCAATGTTGCTCCCTTTAGTCCTTCTCCATTCTCTAGCTTCCACATAAGACTTTTAAGGGGAACTTTATCAGATGCTTTTTAGGGATCCTGGTGTACTGTATCAACCCATCTCTCACTTCCATCCCTTGTAAATAGTCCTCCATCCATTTCAATGTTGCTCCCTTTGGCCCTCCTCCATTCTCTGGCTTCCACATACGACTTTTGTGGGGAGCTTTATCGGATGCTTTTTTGAGATTCAGGTATACCACATCAACCCATCCGTCCCTCTCTTGCACTCCATCTATTACTCTCATGTAGAAGCTCAGTAGATTTGTGACACTGGATCTTCCTTTCCTGAATCCAAATTGCTTTTCTGTAATAATCTTTTCATTTTCTCAATACTGCACCCACCTGTCTTTAATTACTATTTCACAAAGCTTGCTTACAATACTTGTTAGTGACACTGATCCATAATTTAATGTTTCCATTTTATTTCTCCCTTTGTGTATTGGCACTACATTAGCTCTTTTCCATTGCCTTGGTTCCTGAGGCATTACTAGTGTTGTGATTAACAAGTAGTTTATCCACATGAAGATTTGTATGTTCAAGTATAAGAACTGGACATGGAGATGAGTACAGCAAATGTTGGAGTTGCAAGGGATGTGCGTTCTGGAAGGTTCTTTGCAACTCGTTTTGCTCAAAACTCATCATAATTTTTTGGTAACATTAAAAAAAATTGCATATTCCACAATGTAACGCCACACCAGATCTTGTCGTACTGCTGGCGGAGGTAGAAGGGAGTGGGCCCATATTCTTCATTGAGATATGCAATGTGTCACAGTTAAGACGGATGTGTATCACAACTTTGAACACTTTTCATAATACATTTATCAGAAGTCTGTCATAAGTGTCTTGCCAGATGTAGCGCCTACTTATTTTAAAATACTACATGACAAAATATAAGGTGTTATTTGCAACATTTTATACCGTATTTGATGGCTCATAAGACGCACCTTTTCTCCCCCCCCCTAAAAAAAAAAGTGTCATGAAATGAGCCTGCGTCCTATGAGGCCAAGGTTCAGCACTGAGGCAGTGGTTGGTGGTAAGACTATGGCAACAGAGGCTCTGAAATCAAACCCCAGAAATCTTCGCATATGTAAACAAAGTGATGATTTATACTACACCACAAAACAAGTCTTTCTTTCAAGGTAACAATATATATTAGGTCATACTTACCGGTAATTTACACAGAATGACGCCAGTCAGGAAGGATTTGCCCGAGTGACCATGCACACGCATTGCATGTACCAAAACAAACACGTGGTCGGTTACGCGCCTAACCCGGTGACACGGGCAAGCTTCACTGCGTTCTTAATACTGTGATGCCGTTACTCCTTGAGGTAAGACGCACTTTCATACAGTTAAAATTACACCTATCTTTTGACATTCTTATGAACAAACTTTATTAACCCCGTAGTCTCTCACAGTCGCTGCCGACGCCATATGCCAGGTACATGTTTACACCTCACAAGAGGATTAGTAAGTAGGCTACTAGCAAATATTAAAGTTTTTAGATGCAAAATATTGGGATCTAATAATTATCTAAATGCATGTGAGAGTCTTCAAATGTCAGGTGAAATACTGCACTTCATATTCAGAGCTTAAGTCCGCTCATTTATTTATTTATTTTTATTTATTTATTTATTAATATTTATTTATTTATTTATTTACTTTTTTTTATTTCAATGTCTGTCAAAACTGGGTGCGTCTTATGAGCCCATGCGTCTTATGAGCCATCAAATACGATGTTTTACAAATAATTCCTGTGCTTATGTGTGTTTGGAGAAAAGGTACAGTGGATAAAACAGTGATTCATTCATTGAAATGTTATGTTAAGTGCAATCCCATTAAAGCGCCTCATTGTAAACAATCATCTGAGTTGTTTTACAATGGTGAGAAATAAAATGCAATGAAAACCTGCAAAATAGGATTTTTTTTCTTTCCCAGAATGTAAGACTATACTAATTAGTAATACTATCCCCCCCAAATCTCATTAGCACTGAGGCACAGCAGGGGCACAACACAATGAAGTGCATCAGAAAAATATCTCAAAGTTTATATTGAATAATGAAAAATAAGAGAAAAAAATCACTGAATCTTTTACAAAACTGACAAGACTACTCTTCCTACATGACCTGTGGTGAAGGCTGGAACTTTGCACTCCCTCAGCCCTCTCTCTCCACACCCTGATGCTCCTGCTCCCACAAGCTTTACTGGACGCATACACGGTCCCTGTTTTCTTTTTTAACAGTGTAAGGAGCATTTGTATGTACTCAAAAGTTGTTTTGATGATGATGTTCTGCATCACTTGAAACACTCAGAACATTTATTTTTGGATAGATTATTCCTTCCTCGGGGACGATGTTGTTGTGTTCTGGCCACCTTGGCTGCCATAAAACAACTAATTTGGTCCATAGTGCCAATCTTAAACTTACAGTTGGCAAAGGGAACAACACTGAGCACAATTTCATTCTGCAAGTAAGCTGCTTGTATCTCTGAATGCTTGTAACTCAGACACCCACTGTATACTATACATAACACGTATGTATTTGTTTTTACTACTTGTGATGCCAATGGTAGGAATGTGTGACCCATACGCAACTCAAAGAAATAATGCGTGAAAGTCAGGAAGGTAAGAATTTATGACTCAGCGTGAGACTCCAGGATCACAAAAGTCAGACACAGTGACTCTCCTCTCATGGAGGTACTGCAGGTTGTCTCTGGCTTGCCTCACACCCCCACTTCACTCAGCACCTCATCCACCTCCCACCCTCACAACCTTGCCTCTGTGTCTTCCGTCTGCCAGCCTGCCTTCTCTTCTCCAGTATTTGTTTTCAGTATAGCATTACAGCTCTCTTTCAGTTTCATCTAGTGCCATCCTGATCATATTTATGCTTTCTTCCCTAACACTGCTCAGCTCTTTCATTCTTTTTATTACACACCTCCCACTCTGGATGCACATCACTCAAGCATGCTACCTGGGCTCTCTCTCTCTCTCTCTCTCTCTCTCTCTCTCTCAGACAATAGGATTCAGTAAGTCTGTAGCAATACCTGTGATGTTTGCAACGGCACTTGTGACATAGTGAAATTTGTCTGCTGTCAAGATCTTCATGAAAGCAGAGACTAATGGGGACACCATTAAGGGAGTGAAGAGCTCTGCAGCAAGGTGTTGTCTGACACAACAAAGATGGGCATATTTATTAATGGCAAATCTCAACCCCCAGGAAGCAACTGTTGAAGATAAATTGATCCTTCTATGCACGATTAGTGAGAACAGAGCAAGGCCAGGCGATGTAGTGGGGAAGCACAGGCACAGCTGAACCCAACATCAGTCCGCCTGTGAATCTGTAACGATTATGATCGACGTGTGACAAGTGGAATCGCAGTGTGATAAAAAAAAGAAAACATACCTTATTCATTCCAAAAAGTACTGTGGTACAAACATAAGGCTTCTAGATTCCTAATGGCTGCAAATGACTACAATTAAATCAAATTAAATCGGACTTGGAGATAATTGAAAAAAAATTGAAAAAGAAATGCATTGAAACCTTCTGTTCCTCAAACCAAAGTGTATGAAATTCAGCAAAAAACTGATTCCCACACTAAAGCAGAAGGTACACTCCGTGCCCCAGTCTGCCCGCCAACCAAACTGATGGAAACTTGCAAGAGTCAACCCAAAACTGATGGAAACTTGCAAGAGTCAACCCAAAAAGAAGCTACTAATCTAATGCAGTGTGTTCCCTGAGGTCTTAAGGGGAGAAGACGCCTTAAAAAATTACGTTTTTCGACCCGGAGGTTAAAAATTGAGTTATTGACATCATAGTCACCCTTAACATGTCTGGCGTTTTCTGTGAAAACCAGAAGTTGATACCATTATTCCTTATATCTTAAAAAATCACCTTTATTTACCATTATTAAAGGGCTTTAAATGTCCCGCGCGCCACGTGCTTGCCACGTGCTCGGTCACCTGGCTTACAAATTCGTAAATTTATTTATTTATTTATTTATTTTTTTTTTTAAATATATGTGGAGGTTCAGTTAGCAACACCACTGATGAGCCACGAGGGACTCAAAGGAAGGCTGGCAACTGCAGTCAGTCCTGCTAGACGTCAGAATGTGTTTATGCTCTGCTATCCAAGGCTACTTAATTTTCATTTGTATTTGGAAGCATGCCTCGTTATAATAAAGCAAAGCGTGCACGGATAGATGCGCCAAACAAGATGACGGAAAAGAATAATAATCAAGAGGAGTTGCGTTGTGGCAACAGGTCGCCACCACACGCTGCCTTTGTTTCACCACCACCACCACCATAACATTCTCATCTATGGGCTAAATGCAGCAAAACTAAGTATGTTGGGACCAAAAGAGTCAAATCTGTTGCCGCTGTGACCGTATTACATCACAACTTCGGGTACTTGAATCCAAGTTTACAAACTCATAGTGGGTTGGTGCCTCACAGAACACTCGCTGGGTGAGGCATTCAAGAAAGCAGAACAACAACTCCTGTACAGAAGAGGACTGAAAAGAAGCCCCATTCAAGAGAAGGAAGTGAAGACTACCAGCCAGGCAGCTGCTAATGATCCTGGCGACAAAGAGGAGCGTGGCGCCCTCTGATAAACTCACCTGCGAGTGACTAATATCCTGTCATGCAGGAGGGGACCAGGTGCCAGTTAGCCCTCAATATGATCATAAACGATGGTTTCCTTTTGCTTATATAATTATTATCCTAATGCATGTAAAATTTTACCAGAAAAATCCAACATATGGAATTACACACACTTCTCAGAAGAAAATGGCTCGTATCTCAAAACTTAAGTTTTTCATACATGAAGTGTTTCTCCCTCGTTGACCTACAAGATAATGGAAATGTAAAGGTATTGCTGGAAAGAGGAAACAACGGGATATTTTTCCCCAAAGAGATTTTCAAAGAAGGCTCGTCATACTGTGCTATTTTTTTTTTTGTCAAAAAAAAATGAAAAAGTTTGAAGAAAAAAATCTTAGTTTTTATTTCAGAACGAAATGTCTAATAAAAATCTATCTTTGGGGAAGTGAAGATACATGTATGTATATTGTCGACACTAAATTTTATAGGAATTGGTTGAAAAACAAGTGAGAAGAAATTTTATCGGTCACTTTTTTTTTTTTTTTTATTTTGGTAAAAAAAAAAAAAAAAACTACAAAAACTAATCGGCGAATTTCAGCGAAAATTGGGAATTTGCTTTTGTAGGTACTAAGGTACACACACACACACACACACACACACACACACACACACACACACCAAAATCATGAAGATCAGACAAATATGAACGTCAGCTCTAAGAGTAAGAGGCGTCCACTCCCCTTAACTCGGCAGTCCGCTACACTCCCACATGCAAGGCTCACCCTCCCGTCCTGCAGAAACACCTAGCACTGGAAGCCATAGCGACTGTCTCCACTACCATCGATTCACTGCACCACATGTACAGTACACGGATGGGTCTGTGCAGGCAGACAGGATGGCAGGATGTGCAATCTTTTCTCCTGACACGGAACCACCAGAAGAGTGCTGGATTGGCCATCGGCTGCCGCCTCACTCCAGCTCCACATTGTGCAAGCTGCGCGATGTCTTGGATGCTGTGAGTCTCCTCTGTCAGAGAAGCCTCAGCGGTGTTGTCATGTGCGACTCACAGGCAGCTCTTTTTATGACTTAAGAACATAAGAACAAAAGAAATAAGGGAAGCTGCAAGAAGCCACCTGGCTTACACGTGGCAGTCCCAGTATGAAATATACCTACCTATTTCCACCTATCATCCCCATCCATCAACCCGTCTAATCTTCTCTTAAAGCTCCCTAATGTGTTACCACTAACAACATGATTACTGAGTCCGTTCCACTCATCTACCAATCTATTTGAGAACACCTACACTATATAGGCACACGACACTGCAACACCACTCACAGACAGCACAAATATCCAATACGTAGACGACATCACACATATCATCACATATGCAGGTAAATCATAAAACATCTTCGCAAACAGAATATAAAGAGAAATGAAAAAAAACATCAACAACCACGAAAACAAATGAAAAATCAAAACAAACACAAAAATTCACATTACTGCCTATAACAATGAAAAAGATGAGACCAGTCACCATAGACGGGAACAACATACCATACACAAAAGACGCTGAAATATTGGGGCTTAAGCTGGGCACACACGGATACTCAAAACACATAAAGGACATCACTAAATGCACTAAACACTAACATCAGTAGTTGGGAAATTGCCATGGGGGTCGCTGGCTCGCTGTTTGTGTACCTCTGTGTCTTTTGATTGTTTATATATGTGTTTATTTATTCTCTCTTTTGTTTTGGGTTCGTTATGCTTGTATGTTTTTTTTTTTTCTCGTTTTTGTTTTTGTTCAAGTTGTTAGGTTAGTTTTTTTTTTTTTTTTCTAAGTGTTTGAATGTGTTTGTTTTAGAAAGTGTGGATGGTTGGTGTTTAGGTTCAGTTTAGAGGGACTGGGTGGCTGGTGTTTGAGTTTCATTTGGAAGGGTTGGATGGATGCTCCTCAGGGGTGTCTTTGTGGAGGCATTTACACTTAACAAGGATTGAGTGGTCAGCATGGAGTCATAGTTTTAAACTCCTGAATGGTCGATCCGTCAGTATATTCCTCGGAAATTAAAATGATTTATTTTTTAACACTTGCGGGCATATTCGGAATTGGGAAGTCTTTTTTTATTCCCCTTCTCTCCTTTCAAATCGTGTATCTCCATTTAGAACCCGAAGCAAATAAATTGATTAATCCAATTACTAGGTCACAGAGAGGTCATTAACCCCATCAGGTCACGTGGTCCTGATTACTCTTAAGGAGCAGCAGATGACCTCATTCTCTTAACATGCCGTCGTCAGTTTGTGCGTCGTCAGATGAAGGTCACCAGGTACTTGTTAGGTCACTTTGCTCCTCCCTCCCTGATGACAAGAGAATATTTTGTCTCCCTTGTCTCTCTTCTTTTTCCAGACTTAATCTCCCTTTCCTCTCACTCCTTTTCTGTCTCTCGATATGATTTCCCTTTTCTCTCCTTCCTCTTCTTTCTCTAAACTTAATCTCTCTCTCTCTCTCTCTCTCTCTCTCTCTCTCTCTCTCTCTCTCTCTCTCTCTCTCTCTCTCTCTCTCTCTCTCTCTCTCTCTCTCTCTCTCTCTCTCTCTCTCTCTCTCTCTCTCTCTCTCTCTCTCTCTCTCTCTCTCTCTCTCTCTCTCTCTCTCTCTCTATTTTGTCTCTATTATGTTTCTTCCTCCTCCTTCATCCACCGTCTCACTTCCATCGTCCCTCATTTTTCTTTTCTTTTTTTTTTCTTTTTCTTCTTTTTTTCACGTTTCTCTTTCCTCCATTCACTGTGTCTATTTCTAGCCCTTCATTCTTGTCTTCTATCCTCCTTTTTGTTTTTCTTCTTTTCCCTCTTTCATATTTGTCTTTTCTATATTTTCCATATTCCAGTCTTACCTTCCTTTCTTTCCTTTTTATTCATCTTTTATATCTTTTTGTTATTATTATTATTATTTTTTTTTTTTCGTATTCTTCCTCCTCACTTTTCCTTTCACTTACTGCTCTTCTTTGTCCCTTCCACCTCTTACAACTTTCTGTTCTTCCTCCTCCTTCTCCTCCTCCTCCTCCTCCCACTTTCTAGAACCCTCCACTTCTCCACTACCCCCTCCCTTTCAACTCTTCCTCCTCCATTTGTCCCTCCCTTTCTCTTCACTTCCCCGAGTTTTGTCGGGTAGTGGACGTGTTGGTGTTGTTATTGTCGTTTTTGATATGTTAAGTGATCCCTGAGTGACTCTTTTTCCTTGTGGTGCGTGGAAGAACACAAGACTTCTCTTTTTTTTTTTTTTTTCCTCCGTTACCTGGGAGTCACTGGGTTACATTTCCTGACAATATTTTTTGCTCTCATGCTTACTTGTCTTGTCTCTTGTCTGCTGTCTGTTGTTCAGTGTTTTCTCTCATCCAGCGTCTCCTTTAATTTAGTCTGTACTAAGCAAAACACCTCATTTTACAACTTTTATATGCTTTTTTTTTTTTTTTTTTTTTGACCTCTTCATGTCTCTGATAAAAAAAAATACAGAAAGCAAATGAAAACAACAAAATATCCTTCATTCTCGCTTTCATGAACTTTGAGAAGAAAAGGAACGTAAGTGTTTTTTTCTTTTTTTTTATGTAGGAGGGACACTGGCCAAGGGCAACAACAAATAAAAAAAAAAGCCAACTGAGATGCCAGTCCCAGAAAAGTGTCCAAAGCGGTAGTCAAAAACTGAAGGATAAGTGTCTTGAAACCTCCCTCTTGAAGGAATTCGAGTCAGAGGAAGGAGGAAATACAGAAGCAGGCAGGGAGTTCCAGAGTTTACCAGAGAAAGGGATGAATGACTGAGAATACTGGTTAACTCCTGCATTAGAGAGGCGGACAGAATAGGTTGGTCAGTTTAGTTAACTCTTTAGGTGTCTTGATGTTCCTCTGTTATATATAAGACGCAGAAAGATGAAAAAGCATAATTAGGAATATATTTATTAACCTGGAAACTTGAAATGTTATCTTTGCTCACCTGAAAAGTATCTTGTGATTGGTTCATATTGTTCACCTGAGTGGTTTAGAAATTCTGCCTGTCTCCAGTTTATTAGTTACGATGTTCCTCGTGGTTCAACTTGTTCACCTGGGAAATTGAAATGCCATCTTTGTTCACCTAAGAAAATACCTGATAGCTTTTCCACATTGCTCACCTTAGCAATATGGAACTTTTGCCTTTCTCCAGTTCATTAATCGTTTTGTTTCTCGTGTTTATCTGGAAAAAAAAATAATTAATTGGTTAATTATCTAGAAAGTTGAAATACCACCTTTGTTCACGAGAAAAGCGCTCTATTTAAATTGGTCACCTAAGTAATATAGGAAGTGTCTTCCTTCAGTTCACAAGTCAAGTTACCTTGTCTCTTGTGTATGAGAACTGAATGAACTACCTGGAAAGTTGAAATGCCACCTTCCTTAACCAGAGGAAAATGCCCCGATCACATTGCACACCTGAGTGGCATAGGACTGCTGCCTTTCTCAACATTATTAGTTTTGTTGATTCTCGTGTTTACCTGGAAAGCTGAAATGGCGCCTTTGCTCACCTGATAACTCACAGGAGCTCTTACTTCCCTCCCTTTACCAGTCCAGGTGGTTCTCGTCTTCACCTGAGCGGGAAGCGTGTTAATTAAGCTTGAGTGAAGCGTTCATCCCCCGCGGCGCTAATAAGATAAGAGTGCCTCCTCCCCCTGCCTCTGTGCTGAGTCCTTGGGGGAGCGTAATGGCTGGCGCGGCGCCCCTCATGACGCTCCGCCGCCCCCTGAGATCCCTGACGGAAAATGTGATAATCTGTGGGAAAAAAAAGAAAAAAATCTTGGTTGTAAGAGATTGTGGGAACTTTTACTTTTTTTTTTTCCCTGTAATTGTTGAATGGATGTTTCCGCAGCGGCCTATTTGTGTAAATTGTATGGTTTGATTAATTTATTTGTTTTTAATGCCATAAAAAGACTGTTACTAATCACAGCAATGCAGGAGGCATTTATTTTTTTATTCATTCGTTAATCGCCGTATCTGTTATTTCCGTAGTGGATTTTCTTTTTCTTTTTCTTTTTTTTTTGTAATGCATGGGAAAGAATCTTAGCTGTAACAGTAGTGCAGCAAACATTTATTTATTTTTTTTCCTGTCCTATCTGTTATTTCCGCAATGGGTTTCTGTTTTTTTTGTTATTGTTGTTGTTGTTTTTTTTTTTTTTGCAATGCAGGGTAAATTTCTTAGTTGTAACAATAGTGTAGGAAATATTTTTTCCCCCCATTTTTTAATCGCCATACGTCATTGCCGCAGCGAGTTTTCTTTCTTTTTTTTTCTTTGGTAATCCAGCGAAATGAATCTTAGTAATCTCAGTAATGCAAGAAACAATGAATTCTTCCTCTCTTTAATCACTCTACCTTTTATTATTTTCCACAGTGACTTTCTCTTGTATAAATTCAAAGTTGGCTTCTCTGTTTAAGTCTTCTCTCTCTCTCTCTCTCTCTCTCTCTCTCTCTCTCTCTCTCTCTCTCTCTCTCTCTCTCTCTCTCTCTCTCTCTATCTATCTATCTATCTATCTCTCTCTCCAGGCCTTAGTATAAGCTAAGTATCTGGACCGCGGTAGCTCAGCCGGTAGCGCGTCTGACTACAATGTAGGAAGTATAGGGTTCGAATCCTGGTGATAGGTAGGATTTTTTTGAGACGATTGCCCGCTCCTAGGTTTGCCCAGCCTTAAAGAGGTGCCGGTCAACTGTGATTGGTAACGTAAAGACTGTGGAAAAAGGAACTGGCCATCGTACGCTATATGCCGAGGCCCAGGAAGGGTGACGCTTCGAGTACCAGCCCTGGGCCAACACTCGGAATACGTCACACCTTCACTTTTTTTTTTATAGGAAACTTTTTTTTTTCTGAACATCAATAGTTCCCACAATAGCTTTGTGCTAAATGTTTTGCCAATTTGCCGGATTTTTATTTTCTCTCCATCACGCGCTGGTAATGTAAAAAAAAAAATCTTTTTCTTTTTCATATTTCCTTTTTCTTTCTTTGTTTCTTTTTTTTCGTATTCGTTTTGTTCTTTTCTTTTCTGTACCTTTCTTGTTTTTTCTTGCTATATATTTCATTATTTTCTTTTTTTCCTGTTTTTCCTTCTTTTCAGCATTGTCCTCCTGTACTATTACATGTTTTCCTGTAAGTTTGGTTGTTTGGTATTTAATTTCTTCCCTGTCGCCTGCAAAGTATTAGTGCGTCATTATAAGTCCTGGCAGCAGTGAGCCCCGCCTTCCATCACAGCTAATATCTCCCAAGTTACGCCGTTAACATCAAAACTTTCTTATTTTCCCGTCTGGTATTAAAAACCTGCAATGGAGCGACTCACAGTAAAGTGTTTTTTTCTGCAGCTTTCTTTATTTTTTCTTAACCTTTTTCTTTATTTTTGAGTTTTGTCTTTTTAATGTCTATATAACTGTCCGCTTCCTTGCCTGTCTGTCTGTGTGTCTGTCCGTCTGTTTGTCTGTGTTTTGTTTCCTTTGTTTTCTGTTTTTTTTTTTTTTAGTTTTTGTCAGTCTTGATTTTTTTTGTGTGTGTGTATGTTTGTCTGTCTGTAGAAATGTATGTACGCATGTTTTTTTTTACTTTACTTTACTTTTTTATTTCATAATTTCTTTCATTTTCTCTTCCTTTCCCTCTCCTGTTTTCTTTTTGTCGTGGGTTATTTTTCCTTTTCTTTCTTTTTTTTTCTTTTTCTTTATTTCTTTCCTTCTTTCTTTCTTTTTTACTTATTTCTTCCCCACCCTCCCTCCCTTCTTCCCTCCTAAGGCTGCACACACACACACACACACACACACACACACACACACACACACACACACACACACACACACACACACACACACACACACACACACACACACACACACACACACACACACACACATAATAATAATAATAATAATAATAATAATAATAATAATAATAATAATAATAATAATAAATAAATAGATAGATAGATAGGAAAAAAAAAGGACAACTGACTCACCTCCCCCGCCATCAAATCCCAGCCTTTCCTAATGAGACCCAGAGCAAGATAAGCACAAGGCAATTGGAATGATGGAGGCGAACGTACGTCTGGATATTAGAACGTAAAGCTTTGGATTAACTTTGACTCATCCTCTCTCTCTCTCTCTCTCTCTCTCTCTCTCTCTCTCTCTCTCTCTCTCTCTCTCTCTCTCTCTCTCTGTCAGTGATGTGCGTTAAGTGTGAGATGAAGTGTGTATTATTTGTTGGTCCAGTGTAAGGCGTGTTGAAGTGTATTCTTACTTCTTACTACTCTTACTCTTGTGTTCTGAGTGTTTTTGATTGATGGAATAATGACTGGGTTTATGTGATGTGTGTGTGTGTGTGTGTGTGTGTGTGTGTGTGTGTGTGTAAATGTTTAGAGGTCACAGGAAGTAATTTTCATCATTATTTTTGTCGTGTTTATAATTTTTTTAGCATGTTTTTTTTTAACAAAATTTTTGGCATAATCCTTATCATTATTGCCGTCATCATCATCCCCATCAGTACTGGCAACTACTTCGTGCTATTCCATCCTCACTTCTCGGTCTTTGCAAACCCTTGACATGAAGCAGCTGATTCGTTCATATATTGATTTTTGTTCGATTAATGATCATGAAATTCCCTGCCGTTTTTTCATCACGTTTCTGGAATACTTTCAGACAGGGAGAAAGTGAAGTGTGCCACACTGTTTGACTCACTCCTGAGGTGTAGGATTAATAGATAAATCAGAAAAATAATTAACATTGTTCATGATATAGAAAATCAATGTCTTTCATTTCCTTCAAAGTCACGTAGAAATGAAAGCATCTGTTATTCGAAATATCAAAGGAACCTGAAATTGAAATCAACTTTGATTTAGAATGAAAAAAAAAAGTGATATAAAGAAAAAAACAAACTTTCTCTTCCCATGTTGTAACTCAAGAATGAATTAAAATAGCCATTAATACTCTTATTGAAATGGTATAGGATATGAGTTTCCCCTTTTTCCTTCTGTTTTTTTTCCTCTCTTCCAGCACTTCCATGGTGCCGGAATAAAAGTACCTTATTTGGCTTAGCACAAAAATAGCGTCTAAAAAGTTATAGGTATTAAAGAAGAAAATTTGTCTAGCAGTGAAAGGGTTAAAATGTTTTTTTTTTTTTTTTTTTTTAATGTCCACAATCTGTCATGTTTCTGTATCTTATTTTATTTATTTATTATTTTTTTTTTCTTCTTTTCTCTTGGTCTGTCTTGAGGTGCGATTTCACCTGTGTCCTGATCTTCTCTTGCACATTTTGTCATTGGATGCGCGGCGGAGACTTTCACAATTCGAATGACATCAATTGACTTTATTATTATTATTAGTATTGTGTTATGAATGTTGTTATATTTTGCTTTGTGTTGGTATTTTTTATTTTATTTTCTTGCTGTCATTATTGTTTTCCTTTATTTGTCGTAATTTGTGTCTGTATTTCCTTTAATTTTCTTTTATTTCGATTACCTTACTCGTGGTCGTGATTATTTTTCTTTCCTTTTATTTATTTTCCCTTCCAATGTTGTTTCTATTTGTATACATATCTATTCTGTTTTTCCTTGAATTTCTTTCCTCCAGATATGAATTTTTATCGTTTTTTTCCTCTCTCTTTTTTTTTTTTTTTTTTTTTTTGTCCTTTTAATGGTGTTGTCAGTGATATACACATTTATCTCCTTTATTTTCCACAATCTATTTTGTCTTTTTTTTTTTCTAAAGTTGATATTTTCTCCTGCAGTTTATTTATTTATTTATTTACTTATTTATTTATTTATTTATTTATTTATTTATTTATTTACTTACTTATTTATTTATTTGGGGGAGGGTTCATGATAATATTTTCAGTTGCAATTTTTCATTTCCCTGTTCGCCTCGATGGGCTTCTATATATTTTTGAAAATTTACTTTCCCATTTTTGGCTCGGAGTCCATCTTGCCTCGTCCAGGAAGCTTTAAGTACATTTATACCAGGAATAAGATTTCCAGACTCTCCTTCCTTCCTTCCTCCATTCCTTCATTATCCTTCCTCCAACTCTCTCTCTCTTTCTCTCTCTGTAACGGTGTCACATAATTAATAATAATGTGTATTGTATTTATAATGCCTTGCTTGATTAGCAATATAAGTGTATGTATACATATATGCATAAGTGCAAATAGTGGGTGTTGGCGCATAAGGGTGGGGCGGATATGATCACGCCACCCTACGTCACACACACACCATGGAACTTTCCATACTCCTTTTATTGCCATCGATAAGTAATCGATAGCACCTACATTACAGTATCTAAGTATTCTCCATAGTTAATCTCTCCCTAATGTATTTTGGCATGTATTACTCTTAGCTATAAGTAGCTTTTCCCTTGCCTTATTTATGTAATTAGAGAGTAATAATTATGAATATATGCATGTACTGTGAGTGCGGTCAACCCGCCCCTATTACTAATGTCAGCACTTTTTGAAGGCGCTAAGCGTCCCTTGTGCCGGCTTCGGCAGTCTCTTGCCAGGGTGTAACGCTGTACCACGCAGAGGACATCCGTTGTCCCGTACGCGCCACACCCTTCTCCAGAACTCTGTACATATATCTAAATATACATATTTTTATACGTTCACCTTTGACATTCACCTGAAAACCACAGAAACTCACCAAGAGTGACTTTACCTATTATATAAAGGTAAGATACTAATGAACAGTGTCCAGTGGTAATTGATAATTCAAAACCACACCGGAACATTTGGTGGCAGCTTAATGAGATACGAATAACTAACTCCAGTGCCAAGTGCAACAACAATAAACAGTGGTTGAAAGTGAAGTGGTGAACGGACACAGTGAACGGAGAAAACGGCAACCAGTGGCAGGGTAGTGAGGAGAGCAGAGGAGCGAGCCGGCGTTGTTTACAGAACTTACGCTGACACACCAAAACACTCGCACCAAGCCAAGAGCGACGCACCTAACGGTCTCGCCTTACTCACCCAGCCTGCCACTCCCAAGATTCACTTCTCTTTGTTATTAAAGGAGGAGACTTAAAAGACTCGAGGAGAAACCTAACAATTCTTTGGTTTCCCCTCGGTCTAATTATTCGTCGTAGATTCTCGGCGAAGACATCATCGGCGCAGACATTCTCGGCGCAGACCAACACATCTTCCACCTGCAGGAATCCTGCAGGATTCTACAAGAATACTACTATCCTAAGAGGAGCTTCCCAAGACGGAAGAAGTCTTCCTAAGAAGAAGATATATATATATATTTTTTTTTTAAGTGTGAATTTCTCCGGCTACAGTCGTGAGTACAGACACTTAGTGGTACACCACACCAATATTAAATAAAACACTTGTGGTAACGCAAACACTGTTAGGGTTCATGTATAACTCACCTATTTCACAGTGATGTTACTTATGTGGAAATTAAAATAATTTAGTTTGCCTCTTAAACACCGTTTTCTTTTTCGGCTGGACGGAGCGCTCGCTCTCGTTTTCTTTTAAGTGTTCAGGGATAACTAGGATAATTCCATTTCTGTCCCTAAACCTTCAATTCTGTTAAAATTTTCACACTTCTCAAAATACTAACCATTCATCCTTTAAGAGTGGAAACGCCTTTGGACGATGGAAACGTAATTTAAGTGTGTAATTAATACCTAATTAAGAAAGTAATAATACTACATTTATGGATAAAGCTGATAAGTTAGCTGAAATCTATGAACTGGAGTGTCATTTCCAAGCGGATAATAGTGACACTAGATCATCAGAAGCACTATCAACGGAACCAAAAGCCACTACAGTGGAAAATACCGTGCCTCATGAGGACGGAAACGTGTTGATTACAAGATCAGGGAATAAATACCCATCATTATCAGCAGCAACCATGGCTAATCCTAATGCTTCTGCTTCAGCCTCTACTGGCTCTCCTTATGCCTTGCATGCATCTACTACACTTAAGGTACTTCCTATTCCTGAAACAATATCAGCATTTCGCGGAGAAAACCCGCAAGAAAGGGCTCATGATTTCATCCGTTTGTGTGAGGATGTTATGACAAGAGCAAATACTATCACCGATGAAGACAAGATCTCTTTCGTCAGATCTAAATTGGCTGGAGAAGCAGCACACATGATGAATACCAGCGCTTTTAGTCCGCTTGAAATAGGGACTAGTTATGCAAATTTCAAGAAAAATTTCTTGAACATTTTTGGGGGTAAGAGTCAAACTGACCTAATGGTACTAGCCTCCAAGGTGGGTCTTAGATTTGCAGCTGAAATTAACTCTCTTCACGAAATGAAAGCCTTAATCCCTACACACCAGTTCGTAACGGACTTCATGGATGTCTTACGACTTAACAACTGGTTCCAAGGAAACAGTATGACAGAAACAGATTTCAGAAGACTTCTGGAATTCATCTTTTACATATCATTGGTGAATGGGGAAGTGAAGAAAACCGCAAGTCATTTTCGCTTTAAACCGGGAGACACAGTAGCTGACCTTGCAGTCCTGATTCGGGAGAAAAGAGGGCTATCTGGTGCCTCTCCGGAAACTCAAACCTCATTGGTTGCTCCACTCATGGATGATGACCAATCTCAACCTTGTGCGGCAGCCATGGCGAGGCCTGGAAATGTCTGTTCGTACTGCCATAAAATAGGTCATGTTGAAAAAAGATGTTATAAGAAACAAAAGGACCAGAAATTGGCAGCAAATAAATCCGACTTGGAGAACAAAACAAAAGAGGGTAATCTCTCTGTTAGACCAAAACCAGGTGCATCGCCCCAAGTGAAAACTGGTAGGACAAGATCCTACAGGGACGTCGCTACCCAATACTGCCTCATACATGGCCAGTGTAAACACTCATCAGAGCAATGTAAAGATATAATCAATATGAGAATTGAAAAACAGGCCAGAGCTAACCTGAACAGTACAAGGCAGTCGGGGGAAGACCAGCGCACAGTAGTAAACAAACCCGACTAAAACATCTAAATGCGCAAGACGCTGAGGCAGCAGATTCTTCTGACATGTCAGTGCATTCAACCATAAATGCTGCCAACAACCAAACAAACATAATGGCATTACCAACTAGGGTAGGTAAGCATCGCTTATCTTTGGCTGTAGACACTGGAGCCACAGTAAACGTGATCTCTGAAGAATCTTACAAGATTCTGAAACGGAATTCACGCGGTGGTAAATGGATACTCCGTCCAAGTGACTTGAATCTTTCTGGTGTCACAGGGTCAGCCCTGAAAATCTTAGGAAAAATTTCCTTACCAATAAGTCTATCTAAGCATACTCAGCTTATTCAAACTGATTTCTATGTAGTCAGTAACTTTAAACTTCCTTCTGACGGCTTATTAGGGCTAAGAGCCATGAAGTCTCACCAGATAGTAATCTATCCAAAGCAAAATACAGTCATGTACTGCGGACGACATCTGGAAGGGATGAAACATCCTGCACCTTTGGTTTCCAGGCAACCCAGAAACGGTTCTTTATCACGGAAGGGACAAGGATCCAATGGGGAGCCTCAAACGATTCCATCTGTCCGGTCTCCTACGAGAGATAAGGATATAACAGAAGCATGGAGGGAAGCAAAAGCAATTGTCAATGCCAGTTATGACATTCCTGCTCGTGTGGCAAAACGGATTACAATTCGTGTTCCAGAAGCTCCTGTAGGCAGTGACATCTGTCTTGAAAGTATAGGTAATGTTAGGCGATTGGCTGTTGAATCGACTCTTTCCACAATTAGAAAGGGTCATGTCACTGATGCTTTGGTGGTGAACACTACTGGAAGTTCTGTAAGGATCAAACAAGGTCTTTTCCTTGGAAAGTGCCTGGTTTATGACAAGAAAGTGGTACCAGAACCCAGTATTCTGCCTGGAGCCTGCGTCTCTTCGGTGAGTCAGTCTGCTGTTGACACCGAGCTGGGGCAGGCGCCAACCCTATGTTCGTTTGTCAATGTTGTGGACTACCCCGAAATGAGGCCCGCGCTCTTGGACTTATTGGGGAAGTATCGCAATGTCCTGGCACTACCTGGAGAATCTTTAGGTGTGACCGATCGAGCGGAACACCACATTAGGTTAAAACCAAACACTAAGCCAGTATATATACCAGCTTATCGTCTTCCTCATAGTCAGAGGGCGACTGTAGATGACATGATTCATGACATGATTGACAAGGGAGTGATTCAAGAATCGTGCTCTCCTTGGAATTCACCAATCTTTTTGGTTCCCAAGAAAGATAAATCTTTCAGGCCGGTAATCGACTTCCGGCGGGTTAATGATGTCACAGTGGATGATCATTATCCTTTACCTGTCCTGAGCGACCTTCTAATGTCCTTAGGTCGTGGAAACAAAATTTTCTCTAGTTTAGACCTGTTGTCAGGATACTGGCAGGTTCCCTTAGCCCCCACTTCACGGGAAATAACGGCGTTCAGTACGCCTAGTGGCCATTACGAATGGTTACGCATGCCTTTTGGATTAAAATCCGCTCCTTTAACATTCCAGAGAATGATTAACAGTATTTTCACGGGTTTACTTGGCAAAACCGTGTTTGCATACCTGGATGATATAATCATCGCTAGTAAGGATCAAGAATCCCATCTGGAGAGTTTAAAATTAGTCCTCCAGAAGCTTGAAGAAGCTGGACTTAAAGCAAAGCTTTCTAAATGTGAATTTCTAAAAGCCAAAATAAAATTCCTTGGCCATGTAGTCGATGGTGAAGGAATCCACACGGTGGATGAAAAGGTCATAGCTGTACAGAAGTTTCCTCAACCTAAATCGGTGGAGAATGTCAGATCTTTCCTAGGTCTTGCGGGATATTACCGTCCTTTCATCAAGAATTTTGCGGCAATTGCATCCCCACTTACTAAACTCCTTAAAAAGGATGTTGCTTTCCATTGGGAGGCTGCTCATGAACAAAGTTTCAATGAATTAAAATCACTATTAACAAATGCACCTGTACTTGCTTTCCCAGAGCATTCAGAGCCGTTCATTATTTGCACGGATGCTTCTTCTCTAGGACTGGGAGCAGTACTGATGCAGACAGATGCCAGAGGCAAAAACTATGTAATAGCATATGCAAGTCGTGTGCTTAATCCAGCAGAGTCTAATTACTCTGTCACTCATCAAGAAACACTTGCTGTAGTTTGGGCTTTAAAACATTTTAAGGACATTATCCTTGGATATCCAATTACAGTCTACACGGATCATGCACCCGTAATTGAACTTTTCAAAGGGAAAAATTTAACTGGACGAGTGGCAAGATGGTACTGTACCATGCAGGAATTTGCTCCAGTAGTCAAGTACTTGCCAGGTCGTGCTAATGTAGTAGCCGACGCACTTTCACGAAATGTGCCTGTGGGAGCTGTCAGTGACTCGATCCCTGTAAATAACTTCACCTTGAAGGAATTAAGTAAAGCACAGCGAGAGCATGAAATATGGTCTAAGGTCATACATGCTCTGGAGTCAGGCGAAGAAGATAATCTTCCACGTCTACATATACCATTCTCTCAATTTTTCATGTCACCAGACAATGTTCTGTGTCGACATAATCCCCAAATGGGAAAGTCTAGTAAACAACACATCATTCCTGAGAGTTTAGTCCATGTCATACTTATCTTAGTGCACGACATGCCAAGTGCAGGACATCCAGGAAGAGAGCGAACTCTACAAGCAGCGCGTAAAAGCTATTATTGGCCTACCATGCGCACTGACATAGAAGATTATGTTGCCAGGTGTATATCATGTGCAAAGCACAAGGGTGCGGTAAAAGGACCAGCCCCAATACTGGAATATCCACTACCTGAGCGACCTTGGGACATTGTCTCCATTGATCTTCTTCAATTACCCTTTAAAGGAAAAATCTGCTAAATATGTAGCGCATGCGCTAGTAACTAAGTTGTTTTGTCCATACTCAGCACCACGAGTGTTGTTAAGTGATAATGGATCTGAATTTCGCAATGAAATCCTACAAGGAATATGTACACAGTACAACATTAAACACACATACACTGTGGCTTACCATCCTTCTTCAAACGGACTAGTAGAAAGAGCAAACAGGAAAATCCTGGAGGTTCTTCGTCCAGTTGTAAACAGTCTCCATGATGACTGGGAGGACTGGTTACCACACGTTGGTGCCTGCATTAACAGTTCAATGTGTGAAAGTACTGGGAAATCCCCACATTATATATTGTATGGTGAAGATAAAAATCTTCCTTATGATTTGTTGGCAAGTCCACAAACTCCAGTATACAACGTAGATGACTATGTTAAACAACATATGCATGTTTTCAAGGACATTCATGCTAAAGTCCGAAGTAGGCTACAAGCTTCTAGGGCAGAAATGATGGCTAGACAACACAAGCGTGCGACCCCTGTCACGATACAGGTTGGAGACACAGTTAAAGTTCGTTATCCGGACAGGACCTCCAAACTCTCCCCTAAATTTAGTGGTCCATGCTCGGTTGTCCGCCATTTACATGGTAACAAATTTGAGGTGCATAACCCTCTTCTTAACACTGCTGAGATAGTACATAGTGATCGGCTTGTGAAGACTAACGCTCAGCTCCAGTCATCAACAGAGAGTACTACTGATCAGGTTACAAACCTTAATTCTACTAATACTATAAAGACGCATAGGTATAACCTTCGCTCACGCAGCTAATTGCCTGCATTACTTACAGATGGCACTGGGCCTCCTGGTTACCTTCTTGAGCATGCTGCAAGTGCTACAAGCGTCCACTGCGTTGCATGTCAAACCGGGGGCTCTCACCACACATCTTGGGGAAGTAACCTTAATAGAAGATGTTCTTCTGGTTCGATATCCTTTTTCTACCTTATTTTCCGTAACTTCGGACCTCGACGCTGTCTCAGAAACTTTGGATAACTCCTTACAGGAACTGGAATCCTTACTTGCTGATGAAACGCATAGCCAGACACAAGTTTTCTCACAAACCATAATCAAAGCTTTAAAAGCAAGGGTAGAATTCTTACACGGGAAATTGAACCAATCTCAGCATGACTACAACCTTCATCCAGTGCACGCTCGTACCAAAAGAGGACTCATAAATGGGTTGGGACAACTGTCTCAATATCTTTTTGGCACCGCCTTGGACGAGGATGTACAGGATTTAAGGAAACATTATGATCAACTAATAACGGTTGCAGCTACTAATAAGAAGGTCCTGAACCTACATCACAATAAAATAGTTAAATTAGAAACTAATCTCAATGAGTTATTACAGTATTCAAATGATTTAACAACTGTGCTTGATAATGCCTTACATAGTTTAGATGTGATAAATCACGTTGTGGTTATAGATCAAGCTTTGCATGTAGTTGAAGCTTCCTTGGGTTCAGTTCTCTCCATTAATGAAGCGATAATTCGCAACATGGTGGATGCTGTCAATGGCAGGGTAACAACTTCACTATTTCCTGTAGAGGATTTGCTTCACACAATAGAAATTGGTCAGTCAACCTACAAATTGACACCAGTGTATGCAGCGGACATGATCCAGTATTACTACCCATTGCTGGAAGCTACCTTGACCACAGATGCGATAATTGTAAACATACCTTTTAAATCTCAGGATCATTTTGAGGCCTATGAGATTAAACCTTTTCAATTTCCCTTAATAATTCTGTGATGACACTGGACATGAATCCTTCCTTAGTGCTAATAGCCAAGGATTTTTCATTATATACAATTGGAGATTTAACTGAATTAAAACGTTGTAAATCTTCATACTTGCATTTGTACCATTGTTCAAGTATCCAATTTGTTTTCTTACCTGTAGTAAAAGGTATTTGTGAAGTCGTCTTGACACGTTCAGAGGCGTCTGCAGCTCTAACACTCTGTCCATACAAGCATGTGGTTTCAAAACCTATTTTCCATTGCAATTTTCATGGATATCATTACTTTTATTTCACAGAAAACTTTTACGTCTCTGTGACTTGCCCAGAAGGGACCACCTATGAGGAGGTTATAGGACATTATGCGGTACAAGATGCTTGTCATGTACGTTCTAGTAAACTAACCACTTACCCTTCTAGGATTAATTTAGCTTTTACGACAGACCTTTCATATAGAGTTTTCCCTGTTACTTCCCTGGAGAATTTGACAAAGTCAAGGATTTCTTTTATAACAAACTCCTTATCCACTCTTTCCTTCTCAAACACAGAAGAGTTTTCAGAGGCTCTAGAGACATCCTTACCAGTATATCTGAAACCTGGGATTCTCTATCCAAGTATCCTGACACCTTGCCTTATTTTAATGTTTTTGTTAATATTCTTATATGTGTGTGTTAGGAAAGCCTTAAATTTGTATATATATCTTGATAGTAGACGTAAACGTCTTAATGAAGGAGTTTCATACACATAACATGGTTAGGTACACTGTATTCGCGAGGACGCGTCAAGTAGGTGACCGAGCGATGTAACGGTGTCACATAATTAATAATAATGTGTATTGTATTTATAATGCCTTGCTTGATTAGCAATATAAGTGTATGTATACATAATATGCATAAGTGCAAATAGTGGGTGTTGGCGCATAAGGGTGGGGCGGATATGATCACGCCACCCTACGTCACACACACACCATGGAACTTTCCATACTCCTTTTATTGCCATCGATAAGTAATCGATAGCACCTACATTACAGTATCTAAGTATTCTCCATAGTTAATCTCTCCCTAATGTATTTTGGCATGTATTACTCTTAGCTATAAGTAGCTTTTCCCTTGCCTTATTTATGTAATTAGAGAGTAATAATTATGAATATATGCATGTACTGTGAGTGCGGTCAACCCGCCCCTATTACTACTGTCAGCACTTTTTGAAGGCGCTAAGCGTCCCTTGTGCCGGCTTCGGCAGTCTCTTGCCAGGGTGTAACGCTGTACCACGCAGAGGACATCCGTTGTCCCGTACGCGCCACACCCTTCTCCAGAACTCTGTACATATATCTAAATATACCTATTTTTATACGTTCACCTTTGACATTCACCTGAAAACCACAGAAACTCACCAAGAGTGACTTTACCTATTATATAAAGGTAAGATACTAATGAACAGTGTCCAGTGGTAATTGATAATTCAAAACCACACCGGAACATCTCTCTCTCTCTCTCTCTCTCTCTCTCTCTCTCTCTCTCTCTCTCTCTGATCGAGGGAGAGATAATTACAGGGCATAACGCGAGTTTCTGCAAATACTGAAAGAAGTGAAAGAACGTGTAATTCTAAGTAGAAAATGTTGTATACACATATGCATTGTAAGGCTTTGTTTACCCGTCAGAGGAGTTGAAAATGTACGGGACTCGCGGGTGTGCTCTGTGACATGACGGACGCACGGTTGCATTGTCGCAGCCTCGGAGGTGCCACTTGCTCAAATTACGAGTACTTTAATCTTATTTTTTTTTTTGCAGGCTGTGGAATATTACAGTATCTTATAACAAGACAAACGACATTAAAAAGCTTGTAACTTACCGATAAGCATTACACAACAACATTATTGCGGTCATTAAAAATACTTCTGTAAAATGCGACTGCGCACTGTACGTAGACTCTCTCTCTCTCTCTCTCTCTCTCTCTCTCTCTCTCTCTCTCTCTCTCTCTCTCTCTCTCTCTCTCTCTCTCTCTCTGTGTTAATAAAAATAACCTCTGCAGTGAAGTAATCAAGATAAGTAATAACAATAAATAATAAATTCAGCAAGTTCAGCTGACCAGCAGGGAAGCAGGAGCCAATGTTGCAGTTAAGACAGTAAATGATAGTAATTTAAAAATAAAGTAAAGTTTACTTTAGAAGTAAAGGATAGACCGAGAACGCTCAGTGTAGAAAAGGGAGACAGTTGTATGTCACTGAAGAGGAGGGGATAGTTATCTGGAAGGTTGTGTTGAGTTGATAGATGGAGGGATTGAGTTTTTGAAACTCTGAACAATACTAAGTTTGTCCTGCCTCAATCGCAGATTTTAAAGATCAGAAGTCAGGCATTTTGTGGCTTCCCTGCATGAAATTTTTACTTCCTGAAGGGTTGGACGTCTATGAAAAGACGTGGAAAAGTGCAGGGTGGTTTCATTAGCGTAGGAGTGGAAAGGACAGGAAGTTTGGTTTAGAAGTTCATTGATGAATAATAAGAAGAGAGTGGGTGACAGGACAGAACCTGAGAAACACCACTGTTAATAGATTTAGAATCCGTTTCGGAGCCTGTCGCTCCGAAACTAGTCACTAGATATTCTCGGAAATACTTTCATTGTTATTCCCACACAAAGATACCTTGACATGTATGACTAAGCCTAACCTAACCTAACCTAACCTAACCCTAACCTAACCTAACCTAACCCTAACCTAACCTAACCTAGCTAAGCCTAAACTAGTCTAGCGTGTTGTAATTGTCATGTCCTTGTAATGACGGGTTTTTTGATTAGTGCGCTGCCTCCTCACAGCTTTCCCTTGTTGGGCAGCCGCTGCCGCTGCCGCTGGCCTGCAGCCTGCACACAGGCCATGATACAGTCTGCGACAACGGCTGCCTCATTGCGTGGCCCCTTAATGCTCACACTGGTGGTCCGAGTGTCGCTGGGGGGCGGCACAGTCACCCTGACGGTGGGGTGTTCCTGTGCCAGCCTCTTCAGCGTCTCGCCTCGAGGACCCACCACGTGGCGCCGCATGTGGGGTGCCACCTGCACCTTTAGCACCGTTCTCTTTCTCTCCTGACGAAGCTGCTCTGCCTCGCGCAGCTTCTCCTCTATTGCCTGCAGGCGGAGGGTGATTTGCAGCGCCACGGCGTCAGCCTGTGTCTTGGGCCCTTCGATAATCACTTCCCGGGACTCGAGGTCCTGCGGGAGGGGCACTGACACACGCACGGCGGGGTACTGCTGCTGCAGCTGACGGATCGTGTCTCCCCGCGTGCCGATGACGTGACGCCGTCTGTTTGGCGGCACCAGCACCGCCACCTCCACTGTGCTCTCCTGCCACGACAGACGCACTCGGTCACGGTCGTCCTGAGGGCATCTGTTGTTCCGGCGTGGCTTTTTGGACTTGCGGGACACGCGCTGTGGCTCAGAGGGCTTGATGGCTTCCTGGATGACTGTCTCATTCTTCTTCCGTCTTGGTTTCTTACACACCAACTGCCACTCGCCACCAATGTCTTCCTCTTCGTGTCGCACTTTCTTCTTCTTCCTGCGTCGCCGACGTTTTGCAGCACAGCGCTCTGTCTGCCCCTCAGCCTTGTCTTGCTCCTCGGACGGTGAAGGCATCGCCTCAACACACTTTAGGTCCTCTGTCGCTGATGGCTTCCGAGGCTCTTCAATCAGAGCATAAATGCTCTCAATCAAGGATTCATCACACACCGCTTCACAGTCTAGGGACTCTTCAGGGGATTCATCGTCTTCCTTTGACGACGTCTGCACGTCAGGCGTAGACACACACTCATCGTCAGAAAAGCTCTGGCCAGCCTCACGCACAGGATCTTCCAGCGCCACGCATTCTTCAGGCAAGCTCTGGGCCGACTCGCACTCAGGAGACTGTCCGCAAGTCACTTGCAGTGACTGGGCCGTCTCCGAGCCGCTGTCAGCCAGGCTGCCACTCTCCTCACACACATCGACTTTCTCTCCCTCATCCTGACGTGGGCTTTCAACTACCACGTACTCCTCGGCCTCCTCGTCCTGCTGCTGAGCCTTGCAACAGCAGCAGCGCAGGATCTTCTTCAGCGCACGGAGGAATCGGGAGCCCTTCTTCATTTTCTTCTTAGTAGAGGTTTTCTCAATTTGTTCAGACATTTTGTGTGATTATGAAAAAGTTGTGCTTCAAGCAAAAACCAGCAACAAGAACATTCAGTTTGATTTGGGCTGGGTCTGTCACCTTTTTATCCCACGATCGCCACCAGTCACAAGAGTGGACCAGTGTCTTCTCTCTTTCCCTCCTTTCACTCGTACACTCCTTGCCTGTTTATGTTTTCACCTGTTTAGTCACTGTTCTGTCCACCTTCAGTTAGTGCAACTAGCCAGTGTGTTCACTCCTTCATGACTCACTCATATATAATGCATCCCTGCTCCAGGGATGCATTATATATGTTTGTTACCCGTGTAACAAAACCACTCAAAAGTTACAGGCAAAGTCGAACAACTACACATATTCCTGCATGAAAAAGGAAACAAAATTAAAGAGATTCACAAATATTACAGTCATCATATCCACTAACCTGATCAACAAGACAACGCACAACATAACCGGTTAAGAGCAGAACAAGATTGGTTAAGCTGCGCATGATGTGAGGAAAGAGGGCAGTAGGCTTTTTTTTTTTTTCATGTAGGAGGGACACTGACCAAGGGCAACAAAAATCCAATAGAAAAAAAAAATGCTCACTGAAATGCCAGTCCCATAAAAGGGTCAAAGCAGTGGTCAAAAATTGAAGGATAAGTTTCTTGAAACCTCCCTCTTCAAGGAATTCAAGTAATAAGAAGGTGGAAATACAGAAGCAGGCAGGAAGTTCCAGAGTTTACCAGAGAAAGGGATGAATGATTGAGAATACTGGTTAACTCTTGCGTTAGAGAGGTGGACAGAATAGGAGTGAGAGAAAGAAGAAAGTCAAGAGGAAGGAGGAGATAAAAATATAAGAGGGATGAGGAGTAAACGGGTTAAAGGAGAGGAGATATGAAGGAAGAAGTGATGGAGGAATATGCTGAAGGAAAGGTTGAAGGAAGGAAGGAAGGAAGGAAGGAAAGAAGAAAGAAGGAAGCAAAGTTATTGATTTTTTTCTTTGTCCTCTTTGCTTGACATTCTTTTTTTTCTCTCTCAGCGATCTATTTTCTTTAAGAACTCTCTTAAATATTTACTACACACCGACACACTTGAGAGAGAGAGAGAGAGAGAGAGAGAGAGAGAGAGAGAGAGAGAGAGAGAGAGAGAGAGAGAGAGAGAGAGGGGCACTCCAACACCCAATCATTACTTCTCTTTTTACTCTTCTTTCTTCTATAGCGCTTTCCTCCTTCTCCTTCTGAAAGAACTGTGACAAGTAGGAATGGGAAGGAAAAAATGAATGAGGAATGGGGCAAGGAGGAAAGATCAATGGAAGATGGAGAAAAGGTGCAGAGAAGATATAAAATGGAGAAAAGAAGAAAAGGACAGGAAAAAATTGCAGATCAAAGGAAGGGCACGGACTAAAGAACTGAGACAAGGAGGAATGGGAAGAAAAAAATCAAAGAGGAATGGGTCAAGGAGGCAAGATTTTAGGAAGGGAAGGGAAGGGAAGAAAGAGAAGGAGAGAAGGATGGGATGGGAAAAAAGGTTTGAGAAGAGTTTCAAAGACAGATAAAAGAAAAATTTTAAAACTTATTAAACAATGCATATGTAAATTTAAGTTTGTCTCTCTCTCTCTCTCTCTCTCTCTCTCTCTCTCTCTCTCTCTCTCTCTCTCTCTCTCTCTCTCTCTCTCTCTCTCTCTCTCTCTCTCTCTCTCTCTTGGTGCAAATTAAATGCCGTTTAATGAAATCGCCAATGATTGCTTATCTTTAGACCATTACTCTCATTTTATGCTCGAGTAAAAAAAAAAAGAAAAGAAAAGAAAAAAAGCTTAATTAGAAAAGTTTGCTGCTCATAACAGACGCTTAAGGCTTGTTCATCTTTAGACCAAGTTATCTTTGGCAAATCTGTTTTTCATGGCTTTAATTAAGCTTTTTTTTAAATTTTATTTCCGGGGGGTGCGTGTGAATGACTTAAACGCGCGCGCACACACACACACACACACACACACACACACACACACACACACACACACACACTTTATAGACAAAATGACGAATCACACACTGCAAAATACACGAGTAACAAAATTTATACAAATGAATAATAAAGAAAATAACACATAGAACTGAAACACATATCTGTCTGGCAATTGTCTAAATAAAACTACAATGTCATTTTTTTTTTTTTAGGTAGAGAAATAGGAGACCTGAAAGGAAGAAAAAAAGAAAAAAAGAAGAAAATAATGATAATAATAATCATAAGAAGAAGAAAACTCAATTCTTTCCTGTATGATTGAACTTTCCAAGAACGACAAACGGAAAACACTCATTTAACACTCAACGTGAACCTTAAGTGTCGGTCTGTGTGTCTGTCTGTGCGTGCGTGTGTGTGTGTGTGTGTGTGTGTGTGTGTGTGTGTGTGTGTGTGTGTGTGTGTGTGTGTGTGTGTGTGTGTGTCTGTTTGAAAGGCGACAATCATCCATCATTTCCACGCTTCAGACAAACGGATGACTGACAAGCCTTACTGATTGGGAGAGCGAGGGCCAGAGTCAGGGAGGCGAGGAAATATAATGACAGACGACCAAGAGGAGGAGGAGGAGGAGGAGGAGGAGGAGGAGGAGGAGGAGGAGGAGGAGGAACGGAAAAAATCTATCAGTTTTCTCAAATTTTTCAGTGACGTTTTACAACTTCAACTCCTCCTCCTCCTCGTGGTCCTCCTCCTCCTCCTCCTCCTCTTCCTCGTAACTACCCTCCATTTTAACCACTAAGAGAGAGAAAGAAAAAAATACTTCAACACAAAGCCTTTCACTGATCTATTCTCTTCCTCGTCCTCTTTCTCCTCCTCCCCCTCCTCCTCCTCCACCTCCTCCTCTTCTTTCTCCTCCTCCTGCTCTTCCTCGCGATGTTTGAAGAGCCGTGCAGACGGACACTCAATGAGATAAGAAAAGGATGTCTTGGACTTTTTCTTCCCGAGTCTTTTTCTAAACTCTCCTCTGTGTGTCCTTCTCTCTGTCTCTCTTTCTCTCTCTCTGTCTATCTGTCCGGCTGGTTAGTTATACTGCTGGAGAAGGAGGAGGAGAAGGAGGAGGAAAAGGACGAATATAAAGGAATACAAAGAAAGTCCAAACAGCAACAGAGCTCCTTACTAAACTGTTTCGGTAACTATTCTACGCTATTAGTGGGAGAGACAGGATAATACAGACGCTCCTCCCCACCACTCTCATCACTCTAACCAATACTGCCCAGAAAAAAAAAATGTTGTATAGGAAAACCACATGAATTTGAGAGGAAAGTAATAAAGAATTAAGTCTAAGAGGAGGAGGAGGAAGAGGAGGAAGAAGAGGAAGAAGAGAGAGGGAGAGAGAGAGATAAAAAGCTACTCCAATTTCACTTGTTAATCGTTAAGACTGTAAAGATATGTAACAGGAGGAAATGAGAGGCAAGGGGGGGAGGGAGGAAGGTAACAAGAGAGAAATTAGAAGAAAGGAAGAGTAAAAAAAGAAAGACAGGTAGGAAAAGAGGATGAGAGGCAAAGAAGAGAAGGAAGAGTAAGTAGAGAGACAGGTTAGCAGAGAGAGAGGAGGATAATATGAGAGAGAAGTAGAGATAGGCAAGGAAAGGGAGTAAGAACAGAAAGGAAGAACGGAAAACAGAACAGGAGAGATAAGCAAGGAAAGGAAGATAAAGAAGAGAAAGGAAGATAATAAAAGCGAAATTAGAGGTAGGCAAAGAAAGGAAGGGTAAGGAAAGAAAGGAAGAAAGGAAAAGAGAACAGGAAAAATAAGCAATGGCAGGAAGAGTAAGAAGAGAGAGGAAGATAAGAAAATATAGAAATTAGAGGTAAGCAAGGAAATGAAGAGTAACACAAGAAAGGAAGAAAAGAAGAGAAATGAGAAGAGGTTAATCAAATAAAGAGATAGATAGATAGATAGATAGATAGATAGAGAGAGAGAGAGAGAGAGAGAGAGAGAGAGAGAGAGAGAGAGAGAGAGAGAGAGAGAGAGAGAGAGAGAGAGAGAGTAAGAAAGAGACACAGCTAATCATGGAGAAAGAATAGGAAAGGGAGTAGCAAGATTTCCACAGCCTTTCGTTCAAAATCATCCTAATTAAACGCAGCCACTTTGCCACTTAAGCAGTCAAGAGGGGAAACTGACCTCTCAACTTCCCGCCACTTCAAGTCACACGCGTCGCAGGTCAAACGTAGCAAATCAAGTGGAAGCGAGGCCCTTTGCACCAAATCACTTGACCTCCATCACACAGACGCAAATAAAGGAGTTAAACAGAAAAAAAAGACCAGAATCTATTAGTCGGAACTTGAAAGGCTGAAGGCTAAACATAGACGCACCCTTGACTGGGCCACTGCGACACTGCCTCTCCCAGTAATCAAGATGAGAACGGGAGGGAGAGAAGTGCAAGGAGACGATGAGGAAACCGACACGTGGATGGGAGGCTGGGGAGAGAGAGTAGGGTAGCATTGGTGTGTTGGGTATTAGTACGAGACAAACAAATGAGGAAAGACAGGCGTGTGGAGTGAGTACGAGTGACTGAAAGACTTGGAGGGGTTGGGGAGTGTCTGGAGATGGTGAAGATGAACAAGGAGTGACAATGTTTGACAGGGAGTGACTATAGGAGTGCTTTGGAGTGACGAGGTATGAAAATAAGAGTGATTTGGAGTGTTCTGGAGTGACGAGGTATGAAAACGTGAGTGATTTGGAGTGTTCTGGAGTGACGAGGTATGAAAATGAGAGTGGCTGGGAGGCTTCTGGAGTGAGGAGTATAAAAAAATATGAGCAACTAGGAGTGTTTTGAAATGATGAAATTATATGGAGTTGACTGAAATGACTTAAAGTGATAAGAGATGATAAGGAAAGACAAAAAAGTTATTGAGAGAGGTGAAAAATGACTGCGAGTGACAAGGAATGACTAGCAGTGCCAAGAAACGACAAGGAATGATTAGGAATGAGTGGTAATGACACGTAATCCTAAAGAGTGCCAAGAGGTCACAGAGAGGAATTAGGAATGACTGAGAATGACACGGAATGATAACCAGCGGCAAGAAACGACAGGGAGTGATTAAGAATGACTGAGTAACGAGGAATGGCAAGAAACAAGAGTGGTGGTGAATAACTGGTCAGGAGAGGAAGGGGAGTGACAGCAGCAGGAACTGGTGATAAAAGAGACAGAGAGAAACAGAGAGACACCAGGGAACTACAAAAGGGATAAATTAGAGGTATAAAATGAGAGGAATGAAAGAGAGCAATTAATGAAACTTAGAAAAAGGAATGAGGACAACAGAAACTGGTGATAAAGGAAGAACAGAAAGCGACAAAGGGACACCAAGGGATTAGAAGAAACTAGAAGTATAATAGGAATGAAAGACAACAAAATAATGATGCAGAGACAGCGGTAAAGTAAGTAGAAGAATGAGACTTGTTTCTGACACAAAGTAGAGCAGTGGAAGATGCGAAGATGGGCGTAAGGCAAACAGGGACGAAGAAAACGTAACACGGGTGAAGAAAACGAAACACGGACTACTACTACTACTACTACTACTTTTTTTTTTTTATGTAGGAGGGACACTGGCCAAGGGTAACAAAAATCCAATAAAAAAAATGCCCACTGAAATGCCAGTCCCATAAAAGGGTCAAAGCAGTAGTCAAAAATTGATGAATAAGTGTCTTGAAACTACTACTACTACTACTACTAACGCTGCTGCTACTACTACTACTACTACTACTACTACTACTACTACTATTACCTACTATTATCTTTATTCTCCATCAGATTTGCATCAACAACCACCACCACCACCACCACCACCAGCATGGCAGTAGTAGCAGGAGTAGTGAATGGTCACACGTTTGTGGTGACTTCTTGGACTATCAGGCTGCCCTTGTAGTGTGTTGGACTATCGGTGAACAAGGAGACCTGAAAGTTACGTGGTACAACTATTTCGGTGATAGAAGTGGCTGTAAGTAGTAGTAGTAGTTGCAGTAATAGTATTAGTAATAGTAGTTATGCGTGTAATGTCAATATGGTCCATTTTGTAAACGTAATTGCAAAGATTCTCGACTTTGTTTCTTAAAGGCGTGACGTAATTAGAGGAAACGTATGTATTTTAAGGGACACTAGACTGTACTTCGTTATTCCTGTTTATTGCTATTATACGAGTTTTTTTTATAGTTTCACTTGTATATACTATTTAAATCTACTATTCTGTGATGTTTAATACTACTAATTATTATGTTTAAGTGGGAGAAGTCAGAGAAAGAGCTATATTTATTTTTACGTGTAAGTAAATTTGTAGGATGCTCGACCTTATGTTTCTTAAATAAGTGACGTAATTAGAGAAAACGTATGTCTTTTAAGGGAGGTTTTAGTATGTCTTCTATATATGTGTGTCTTCATTATCACCATCATCTTATTCTTGTTCTTGTTGTTCTTGTTCTTGTTCTTGTTCTTGTTCTTCTTATTATTATTACACACACACACACACACACACACACACACACACACACACACTAGTAGTAATTATAATAGGAAGAAGAGAAACATGATGATGATGAGGAGGAGGAGGAGGGAGAAAAAATTGTTTAACTTTTCTGTAATATTTCTCTAAATATGTAAATAACTATCAGTCAAAAAGCAGAACTAATAGTGCACCATGGTAGTCCGTTAAATTGTTCATCTCTGACTATCGCCATCACCAATTACAAATTAGTTAATAAGGATAAAAGTTGAAAAATATATAGCAATTCTAATTTTGAGACACCTAAATAGTTTCAACATTTTTCACAATATCTAAATAACTAACAGACGAAAAGAAAATGTAGTAGTACACCATGATAGTCCATTAAATTCCTCATCTCTGACTATCACCATCACCAATTACAAGTTAGTTAATAAAGAGAAAAACAAAAACAAAAACAATATATATATATATATATATATATATATATATATATATATATATATATATATATATATATATATATATATATATATATATATATATATCAAATTCTAAGACACCCAAATATCTTCAACATTTTTCTGAATATCTAAATAACTACCGGCAAAAAAACAAAACCAATAGTACACCATGATAGCCCATTAAATTCCCCACAATTTACTTTCAACACTATTCGAAAAGTATATTAAAAACATTAAAAAAAAAAAAAAAGCTTCAAAAAACTCCCAAAAGATGCCAGACAAAGATCAAGATTCAAGATTGTAAACTAGAGAGAGCATTTAGATACAAGATTAGGCTTGAGAAAATGGATGACTCAAGAATAGCAAGGAAGGTGTACCTGTGGATTGAAAGTGGAAGCAAATGGTGGAAGAGGTGCATGAGAATGACAGATAGGATTGGCTTATAAGTTGTGTAGGCGATGAGAATGGCTGGGAGGAATCAAAATGAGCGTGAATGGGTGGTAACAAGAGGAGGCAGAGTGGGAGCTGACTGGGATGTGAGAAAATGGGAGAATGAGATAGACAAAGAAGTGAAATGTGTGGGACTGAATGAATGGAAGAATGAGACGGAAAGAAAGAAGACCCTGGAATGGTACAAGGAGAAAGGGGCCCCAAGGTATGAAAGGTAGTATGATGGAAGCCTGGGCCGT